>NC_134460.1:155535244-155660244 GCF_047948215.1 Lycorma delicatula
TACATTGGTTATAAGATACGCAATTATCATTTGATACTAATATTATGTTTTTTTTACTACTGCTCAAAGGAATATACAAAAAAATAAATATATTTCTTTGATTTAGTATAAAAAACTAAAAAAGAAAAATTGCCTAAAATTGTTTTTTTTTTTCAATATAATAATTGTTTTTGCGTGTTTTTGAGTTGATTTGGGCAAGAATTTTTGGGTGGCATAAAACGAAAAAGTACCAAATATTGAAAATTTGATTAAACATTTATATTGAGAATTTGTAAACAAATTAACCTGACTACTGATTTATTGTAAGTATAGTATATTTAACACTAAGTATTATAACAAGTATAGAATGTGTAGAAACTTGTTTTAAATTGATGTAAAAAATATAGAACAATTAGTTTAACTAGTCATGCATCAAAAATCTTAACTAGAATTCTATACAGAAGAATTGAGAGGAGAGTGGAAGAAGTGTTAGGAGAAGACCGATTTGGTTTCAGGAAAAGTATAGGGACAAGGGAAGCAATTTTAGGCCTCAGATTAATAGTAGAAGGAAGATTAAAGAAAAACAAACCGACATACTTGGCGTTTATAGACCTAGAAAAGGCATTCGATAACGTAGACTGGAATAAAATGTTCAGCATTTTAAAAAAATTATGCTTCAAATACAGAGATAGAAGAACAATTGCTAACATGTACAGGAACCAAACAGCAACAGTAACAATTGAAGAACATAAGAAAGAAGCCGTAATAAGAAAGGGAGTCCGACAAAGATGTTCCCTATCTCCGTTACTTTTTAATCTTTACATGGAACTAGCGGTTAATGATGTTAAAGAACAATTTGGATTCGGAGTAACAGTACAAGGTGAAAAGATAAAGATGCTACGATTTGCTGATGATATAGTAATTCTAGCCGAGAGTAAAAAGGATTTAGAAAAAACAATGAACGGCATAGATGAAGTCCTACGCAAGAACTATCGCGTGAAAATAAACAAGAAAAAAACAAAAGTAATAAAATGTAGTAGAAATAACAAAGATGGACCGCTGAATGTGAAAATAGGAGGAGAAAAGATTATGGAGGTAGAAGAATTTTGTTATTTGGGAAGTAGAATTACTAAAGATGGACGAAGCAGGAGCGATATAAAATGCCGAATAGCACAAACTAAACGAGCCTTCAGTAAGAAATATAATTTGTTTACATCAAAAATTAATTTAAATGTCAGGAAAAGATTTTTGAAAGTATGTTTGGAGTGTCGCTTTATATGGAAGTGAAACTTGGACGATCGAAGTATCTGAGAAGAAAAGATTAGAAGCTTTTGAAATGCGGTGCTATAGGAGAATGTTAAAAATCAGACGGGTGGATAAAGTGACAAATGAAGAGGTAATGCGGCAAATAGATGAAGAAAGAACTATTTGGAAAAATATAGTAAAAAGAACAGACAGACTTATAGGGCACATACTAAGGCATCCTGGAATAGTCGCTTTAATATTGGAAGGACAGGTAGAAGGAAAAAATTGTGTAGGCAGGCCACGTTTGGAATATGTAAAACAAATTGTTAGGGATGTAGGATGTAGAGAGTATACTGAAATGAAGCGACTAGCACTAGATAGGGAATCTTGGACAGCTGCATCAAACCAGTCAAATGAGTGAATATATAGGACTAAGGAATATAATGACTGAGGAATATATAGGATACATATTCCTATATTTATATTTATATGTATAATATAGTATAATTATATGTATATTTATATTTAAAGTAGTAGTTTAAAAAAAATATATATATATATTAAAAGCTCTATACAGAATTCATTAACATGAAAACTAAAATATTTCTTAAATTTACTCGTAAAAGTATAAATAAATATTTTATAAGTGCCACTTATAAAATAACATAAAAATTAAATATAAATAATTATTTATTTAAATCATAAGTTTTGAACAAATTAATTTTTATTATTATTATTATTATAACGACACAGCAATTTTCCAATTTGTTCAGCAAGATAATTGAATAAGTAAAAATATCTATTTGAACGAACATTAAGTAGCCACAGACCCGGCGGCTTGTGACTTAATAAAAGACAAAAAGTGTAACAAAGGAATTATAGTGAAAAAAAAAAAACAAATTTATAATAGAATAAGTTACATTATGTAGTAATATTTAGTTGTGGAAGCAATGCGTGTGGTATCATTGTAATGGAACATCTGGACAAATAAAGGTTATTTGTAAAAAACAATATATAAAAAACACACAGACACAGGGAGAAGACAGAAAGAGAGATTTTTTAACTCTATTTTAGTCCTTGTGGAATACGGCATAAAAGAAATTATAATATCACGTCATCTTTATTTTCTAATTTATTTTTTTTTTTGTAAAGTTTGTATAAAAGCAAGTTAATCGGTGGGATCTCAAATTATTGAAATTTTATTAAATACTTATAAATGCTTGTTTTAATGTAATACTTTTAATTCGTGTTTTAAAAGTCTTAATATTAAAAATTAAAATATTCAACGATCAATTTTAACGTACATTTCATCATAAAATTTAAACATTCTCCAAAGTCAATTAAAGTTTGTCAGAAAAAATCGATCAAGAATAAATATTATTAATCGTTGTGCGACTTATAAAATAACATATAAATTAAATATAAATAATTATTTATTTAAATCATAAATTTTGAACAAATTTATTTTTTTTTTATTGTAACGACACAGCAACTTAACAATTTGTTCAGCAAGATAATTGAACAATAAGTAAAAATATCTATTTGAACTAACATTAAGTAGCCACAGACCCAGCGGCTTGTGAAATAGAAGAGCACTCCGTAGGGCCAGACCGTAAAATCACCTAATTGAAATAAGGCAAACCAAGAATATTGTTCCTCAGTAATCTTGAAAAATCACACCGATCGTGTTATCTAATAAACTGACCGCCAAATAATTCTGGTGACGATCTAAACGATTATGATACCTTACGCTGATATGAGAGATTTCCTGCCGAACGGTTTGCAACTTAACAACTATTGTTTATGTACCAGTGTATATTGAGAATTTTCCGCAGCGTTTTTGTCTGGTAGCGTTCAAGTATATCAATACTGGAATTACAATTCCAGTAAAAAACAAAAATAAATTTAAAATGTGAAATCCGTTGTCATAAAATAAAATGTTTTGATTAAAGAATATAATTGTTACAAATCGTTTTTAATGTTAAATAAATTTGATTTTGGTTTCTACGGTAATTTGACTAACATAAAAAATGTACAAGGATATGTTGAGCATTTTCGGCAGTGTTTTTGTCCGGTAGCGTTCAAGTTCGTCAATACCGGAATCGCATGCCGTACCCCACAATTCAAGCCCTTAAGTCCAAACAGGCTTCATCCAAACGGATTTATAAATCGATACTTTACTTTCTGTTGAAAGCAGAGATCTACGTGTTATCAGCCAGAACATGTATTTAAACTTCAGATCCAACCGTTTCCGTTTAGATGTGATACGCTAAGCTTTAGTAAGTCGTCGATCGAGTTGAAAACCCAAATATTTACGGTCTTGAGATCTCGGAATCGGAACATCGATGATAAAAACAGGACAGTGTTCTTTACGAAGGGTGAACATGACGTGCTTTGATTTTGTTTCGTTTATTTCTATTTACCAACATGTAAGCCAGAATTCGAGAAGAGAAATATAATCTTGAATAAAACGAGACGCAAAAATAAATACGTTTAATTATCTGTCTTTAATGTAAAACAGAGTGGTCTCGACCTTTCATCCGGAGGTCCCGGATTTGAATCCCGGTCAGGCATGGCATTTTCACACACGCTACAAATCATTCATTTCATCCTCTGAAGCAATACCTAACGGTAGATCCGACGACGGTTAAACAAAAAAAAAAAAAAAAAAAAAAAATGTAAAACAGAGAAGACAAGAATCGTAATTTCAATTTCATCTGAACCTTTCCAAAGAATACTTTTTTTTTTGGTTGTGGGCGAAAAACGCCTGGGCGTTATCATCGCCCGGTAGATATTAGTAAAAGGGTAAAATAACTCCGAAATAATAAACTATACAAGGTGTAAACATAATAATATTAATCGTATAATAAAAATTTACTAAAACAAGCCAAGAAGGCAAAATAAAACTCAAAACCAATACTACAGACAAAGTTGATAAAATATAAAAGTTAAAATAATAGATTAAAGAAAGTATATAAAACTTACCTAACTCCGATGGGTTGTGCAAAAATCGCCTCCCCGGATAGTAAAATTAAATATATACAACCAAAAACCAAATTGAAAATAAAGGTTAAAATTTAAAAAAAAAAAAAACTGGGATAAACTTAGACCTCTTTTAAGAAAAAATTAATTAGCGGTTAAAACGTAAAATAGTTAATTTAATAAATTTCCGAACGTTGATTTTGAATAAATCTTTATTGTTTTTTTTTTTATAACTGACGTATTTAGAATAAAAAAAAATATTTTATATTCTAAATATCTTTTGCCGATCTCCGTAGCGGTGCGGTACGGTTACAAGCTTTCACTCGGAAGTCCCAGGTCGGGCAAATTATTTCTCATACTCTACAATATTCCGTTTTCATAGGACAAAATGATCAAAGCAGTCGGTGCCCGTCTTCTCAAAAAAGAAAAATTATATATATATTACCGTAATAATTTTTTATTTTGTATTTACTCGCCTATATTTTTATTTAAAAATTCGTTTTAGATATTCAGAAAAAGGTTTTCACAAAGTCGTGTGACTGAAACAGAGTTTTGGCGTTAACAGTCGGATCGATTTTGATATTTTTTATATATTTATACAATATTTTGGCGTTTTTGACGCGAAACTTCTTTAAAATCACACCGAAATATACGGGTACCAGAACAGAAATTTGTAGCGTAACGAAAAGGTCTATATCGTCCTGCCTTAATAACTCCCTAACTATTAGTCTCGTGCGGTGTTATTTTATAACTTACACGGTCAGCTCGCCGATACGACTTTGAGTTTGCGTTACTGGCGAGCGGGTTGGCGGGAAGGAGGCACACGGTGTAGCTGACGATTTAGATGTGATAGCGCGGTGATTCGTGTGTCTGCGTTTAGAGTTTTTCGAGATAGATCGATTTATGTAATAATAAGTGTATTTTGGACAATATTAACGTGTAAAAAGTACAAAAATTCAATATTTCAGCCTCAGCCCGCGTAAAAGCCAGTCGGAAATATAAATTACGCATATCGTCGGAAAGTGAAGGTTATGGGCCGCGCACAGGTACCGCAGTGTCCGCTACTGAGAAAGCGAAACAGTTTCGGGAACGTCGCAAAGCCGACACGGCGCGCTCAGTGAACGACACCGACGGCGCGAGCACCTCTACCGCTGCTTATTATAACTTATGCCTCTTACTTTTCATATCACAGACCGATGTTGAACAAAATTGTCGTCGAATATTAATCGAAATAAATATCGTGTAACATTTAGCGTATGTTTCATGTTAAAATTAAATTTAGTACGCAATCGATGTCTCCTCGTTTTTGTTTCGATCCGATATACTAAAAACGACTCGCTGACACACAGACCGACTAATTTATCTGTAGAGTCGGCCAAACGAAGGGACTAAAATTTTCCATCGGAGTCTTTCAGTTTTATTCAAAAGATACGACGGTGGCTCTCCCCTCTCCCATCGGTTGGAGGAACTTCATCCAAGGTCTGTAATGGGTGTGTCCAACGATGGCACGGGGGACTCTCAAGGGTGGACTGTGGGCACGAGGCCATCGGGTAAGCGCAATGCATGCCTGTAGTCAAGTAGGTTGAACCGGGAAGGGCAGCCTCCCTGCAGAGAGGCTTTTGGCCCTCCCGAACAGGCGGTCAGATTGTTCTTATGGCGCCGGGAGGACCCTGAAGGATTACGTCCTACGGGACTTTTATAGGGGGGGAGTCAACTGCCACGGCATCCTGAGGCGACTGATATGCTGCTTAACGGCGGTTCTGGTCGCCCCGAGGGTGCTTAAATAAATAAATAAACGAGACGGGTAGAATGAGATAATGGTACTGTAAAGACTTGTATCTTCCATTTACGTTCTTTGAGATATTATCTCAAATTTTAAGATCGAGGCTCTTTACATCCCATAAGTGTTGTTTGTTTATTGTTTTTAGATAAACGAACGTTACGTGTACTTTGTGCTTTTAAATAAAAATGTAAGGGCCCTTTACACAGTTACATATGATGTCCCTGACGGTGACGCTAACCTCTTTTTAATAATGTGACAAGGGCAACGACCTTAGCAGTTGATGCCCGTAAAAAAAAAATAATAGTAATAATAACAAAAACTTACAAATTAGAAGCAAACTTATCGGTCTACCTAAAAAGAACTTTTCTTCGTTATCAGTTATTAGAATACTATCTCTGGCAGTTTTAACAAACAATGAAATTAATAATTGCCATTCAATTATGGTATTGATATACCATAATTACCATATTATTATATAATTACCATATACCATAATTACCATATTCAATTATGGTATTATGGTATTGCCATTCAAACCCCCGTGGTTGGGACACTAAAAAGTTTAAATGGAAAGGGTAAGATTACACGTCATTTTTAAAAAACATAGTAAAACATTTCAAAATACAAAAGATACTGATAAATCGTATTTTATCTTTTATAAAACAGACAGACTGAAAATATTTGCAGGCGCTTACAAATAATCTATATTTAACTTATTTTGAATTTTCAGAACCGTTAAAATCAAACATAAGGTAATGAGGCTTTTGACACTTTTAATCGTATAAAGAATACAATAAAAAGATGGTAATCATAAAAGCACGGAGGAAAACATTGATACGTGGATAAGTTTCTAATTAAAATCATTCTCTCAAATTTTAATTAAAATATTGGTAAAAGAACTGTTCAGATCACGTCAGTGGTTGTTGAGTTAGGATAATCTGCACACGCGCGTGCCCACACAGACATGACACATGTATGTATATATATATATATATATATATATATGGTTTGTTACCGATTTAACAAAGTTATTAGGAAGAAATATGGCCGGTTTAAATACATTAGCAAAGAATAATATGAAGCAACTATAAAAAAAAAAAAAAAACTGTAACCGGAAGAGAGACATTAAAGCAATGTACCTATCTCTTTTTATAGTAGACAAAACAATGACAACTGTCCAGTGTAATATTAAAAAAAGTCAAGGTTAAAAGTTTTCGTATCTCACGTACATGTGTCATACGTTTTAATATATATATATATATATAATATATCTGTATAGAGAAAGAGAGAGAGAGAGAGAGAGAAGTGAGAGCGCTGTTTCTCGACATAAAGGATTTATTACATATAACTAAGAAATCTGTTCTCTTATTTTATTTCGTCCCTTTCGATGAAATTATGTCTATGCGATCTAATTGTGTGTCATTCTGCTTCAATACAAACACACGCACGCGCGTAAGCAAAGCAAATAAAATGTTTAGACAGCAGAGTTTAAAGGAAAGGACTATTATAATAATTTTAATACTATACGAATATAATTTTATAAATGTGTCTTGATTAAATGTTTTTAAAAATTTCGCATTTCCAAGCGTACAACGTAGAAGGGATAAAATATTAAAAACCGCTAATTTTAATTAATTTACTCTTATTATTTTTTATTAACAATATTTATTACGTTTAATTGAGGAAACAAAAACAAGCAAAAGTTATCACCTTGCATTACGGTGCAAATGTGTACGTATATCGGGTTACTTGTTTGCAATAACTCGATTGTTTGTCAACGGAGTTTTAAAAATGGGGTATCATTTTGTTCAAAATAAAATCCTTAATAAATCTTTTAATAATTAAACATTTTATCAAACAAATAATTACAGACATTGAAGAATAAATAATTAAAATAGCCTCCGTTTTGGAATTTTTGACGTGACGTTTTCAGAATATTTAATTTTTTAGAATAAAAAATTAAGTTTTCTAAATTTAATTAATGCAGGTTTACCCGCTCCTGAAAAATAATTTTTTTGTTGAAAATCACAGAGTGGCGTCCAGAAGGCAAACAAGGCAATATAGGACTTGTGTCGACATGAACGTTTTTGCTCCTTTTGGCGCCACTGAATCGGTTCTGGAGTTGGGCGAATACGTCCCGCAGCACCGTACGTATGATCTAATTATAAATATAATAGAGAGCTGTATATTTGTTATTTCAGTAGCCGATAAAAAATGAACTGACCTGTGCTCATAATTAATTTACGAATTTTTATATTCCACTGAATATTTTACATTCAATTTATACCGACGTGAATACATTTTTCAAATAAAATACATTTAACTAATTATAAAATCGATTTTAAAACTAAAAAAATAATAATAATAATAATAATAATTAAAAAATCGGTAAAATAATTAATAATGAATCTTAATTCTAATATATTTAAATTATATGTAATGTTTATAAAATATAATTTGAAGGCAAAAATTATAAAAAAAAAACGATATAACAAATAAACCGTTTTTAGAATCATTTACAGAAATGTTGAAAATGAAATAATATATATATTCCGACACATTAGGAAAAAATAATTACCTACTTTGAAGTAAAATATCAAGGAAATTTTTAAATAAATAGCGAAAAATTAAAATTCTTTACTGTTGAAAAATATAAATAAAAGAAAAAAAAAATTAACCACGAGCCTAATTCTCTTAGCGGAAGATGTTCAGCGCCGTACTCGCTATGGAAATCACACCGAACAGTAAATACGAACTCAGGCTGTGTGAGAACAAGCGTGATTTCTGTCGTGAAGTCGCCATTTTTTCTAATGTTGAAGCGAACGAAGTTCTGGAGCTACCCGGCGACAACCTCGTGAAATTCGAGAGTTCCCGCTTTCTAACGGTACTTTGCTCGATCAAAACGGACTAAAAGCTAAATAGTTATGAAATTTCAAAATCGGATGATCTTTTAGAAACACGCATATTATTTAACAGAAACTGTACTTACGTAAGAAGATATTAGAGTTATAGAAGAATCTTATGTAGAGTTATGTTTGGAGTATGCGTAAGTACGGATGATACACCGAGCCTAAGAAAGAAAAAGAGGCTTAGGAGATTTCAAATGTGAAATTGAAGAAAAAGACAAATTAACAACGAATCTGAAATCTTTAGATCTGCTGTCTGATGAAATAAGATAACAAAATGCGTCTCAAACTTGACTTCCGTAACAGAAAGATAATGAATATCTCAGCTTTTCGTTTGGAAAGTACTGAATTCAAATTCCGGTCAGGATCTATTTTTTTTTTCTTATAAAATTTCAATCGTTTATTTTCACGCTTATATAGCTAATTAATTTATCGACTAAAAAAATAATAAAATCTTGAAAGTAGAATCGAGAGTAGTATCGACGTAGTAAATTCACCAGAATAATAAGTACAAAACAAATACGCAATAATCTTCTTATCGACATAGATAACAAATTTTTCAAAATTTGGGAGATATAGGAGAGGGGTCTTTTAGTTTAATGAAATATAATCGAAAAAATAATCGGTCACGATTTATTTAATGTATAAATGAATTTACAAATAATCTACATAGACAATCTATATTATTTAATTTCCGATGAAATATAGCATCTTTCATCAGAAATTCCAGTACCTCTGTTTTGACGCGCTTCATTTCATACAGAAGAAATTTATAAATTGAAATCGCTAGAAATTAACTTGAAGTTTTCAATTAGTTATCATTTTTTATTTTAGCTAGTATTTAACGAAGAATTCGCTAATTAACTAAATTACATTAAAGCGGTTGTTTTTGAGAAAAGAATTACAGCATATATTTAGCATAACACCGATTATGTAAAATCAAAGAGTGCGCCTAAGAAGTTCTGTTCCTATCCCGATGTAATTAAGTATAAAGTTGTTTTCGTCTAGACGGTAAAATTATTTCAGACGGTGACAGGACAACAGACCTGTATTAAATCTACAAATATTTTGCACTGATAATGCATTATACAATTAATATCAAGAAAGGTTAAGGATGGAAATACATCGATAAAAAAATAACTCTTATAATACCGGATAAATCAAAGAAAATAGAGGTAAAACTTTAATTAGAGCGACATATAAAATAAAATTGGATGCGGTGAGTCTATATTAGTTCTTAGAAATATTAAATATCTGCATAGATGATCGGTAGATTAAATAAAATTCAAAAAAAATAAACAGCTAAAAGGCATTGAGCGCATATTACACAGCGATGAAAAAAACGAATTAAAAAATCATTGAAAACGGAATATTATTTTTTTCTGTAAAAGAGAATATTTTAATTAAATTAACGGGGAAAAAGATTTAACTAGATCTTATTAAGAACAACAGCAGAAAAATAATTAACTCCTTTCTTGTACTCCAAAGAACAAGTAAACAGTTCTATAGCCCGATTCGATAAAATACAGGTAATTTTGTTTTTTTTTTCTTTAGAATAAGTGACTACCGAATAGTGTGATGTTAAATAAAGATACAAGGATAAATTAGAATTTATCGTACAACGGTAAAGATGTTTGTTACTTACGAGCGCAAAAGAAAGAGCACACGGGATACATTTGTTTCTTGAAAGCCTTTCATTTTGATGAAAAAGGAATGAAATAAATTTTAATCGATACATTTAGGTGATTTTTCTTACTCGTCAGATTATTTTTTTTACAGAAAATTCTGCGAAGAGGGTTAAAATTAACGATAACATTTTGAGGCAGATTATTAATAGGCGGTTAAGAAAAGCAAAAGAACTAAGGGGGTTTCCTACGTTCTATAATTTGGAGTAGGGACTACATTTCTATGGATGTTATAACAGAGAAATAAAGAATATCTGATGTCAGTAATGTGTGACCGTAATCGGTTTTAAGTAATTCCTTTATTATCGTAATAGCTATGACGACTTAACAATAAGTCATAAATCTTCGGTAGAGGGACGGCTGAGAAGGTTAATCTTAACACAAATTTTGAGTTAGGAGTTTACCTCCTTTATAACTAATTACCTAAAAGGAGGAGAAAATACACCTCGTATTGTTTGCTTTCATAAGACTATATTTACATTAAATATATTTCCTAGATAGGCTTGACGTTAAGATTAATTATAATTTTTACGTTCGAAGAACCAGACATGGACACTAACATCACAAAGCAGTGATGTTTACTAACCCACCGAATCGGTCTAGTGGTGAACGCGTCTTCCTAAATCAGCCGATTTGGAAGTCGAGAGTTCCAGCGTTCAAGTCCTAGTAAAATCAGTTACTTTTATACGGATTTGAATACTAGATCGTGGATACCGGTGTTCTTTGGCGGTTGAATTTCAATTAACCACGCATCTCAGGAACGGTCGAATTGAGACTGTAAAAATACCTCATTTACAGATACATATCTCTCTGAAGTAATACCTGGACGGTAATTCCCGGAGGCTAAACAGGAAAAAGAAAGAAAAAGATGGGTTACCCGAAAATGTTCGTTATTTATAACGAATCCTACGATTAGCCGTAGGATGTTGAAATTTTAGATTAGGGCTGTTGTAACATTAATTGTGGACCACACTTTTCGATTGCGATCGAAATTAAAATAAAATTTTAATTTATGAAATGTTTGGATCTTAAAGGGAAGGCTCATCGATTCCAATCACACTTCATAACGTTTTTTTATTTTAATTTTTTATTAATTTTTTTAACTTTCATTTTTTTTAGTTTAAATATATTGCTTTAATAATTATTAACCCATTATTAAAAAAAATAAAAATTACAATAAATTACAATTCAATAATAATATATATATATGAAAAAAAATCAGAAGTTATTAGTGAAATAAAATTTTATGGAATTTTAAAAACGGGTATATCTAATAGATTTGGTGAAGTATCTGATTATTTAATATTAATTGAAAATTATAATTTATAATCGTATTATTTTTGGATTTTCTACCGTAATTTCTGTTTAATTTTATTTACATTAATTAAAGTTAATTACAGACTGACTGAAAAATAGACCCTCATAAGAACAACAACATATAAACTGAGACATGCATGCCCGATCTTTAATAAGGTGCAAAAAATTTGTATCTTTTAGTTCATTACTCTTCTGATATTGTCGCACAATATTCTTGCCAAGTCGGAGCTGATCGTCATTTCGTTTATTTGTTTTTTGTTGGCGATCGTTTAATCGTTCTTTGATTTCATATAATTCGTTATATTATACTTAAAAATTTACGGGCGATGTACTGTATATAGATATTTTGAAATAAAATTAATAGAAAAATGAAGAACGGCAAAGTTAAGATCGTCCAAGGTGAAACGATAATCGACAGAAAAATATCATTATCGGCCATAATGATGCACCGCAACGAAAACTAACAGAAAATTTTGAAGAAATGAAGCTTCAGTACATCGGTAACAAACACGCGGATGAAAAATCGCTCGATCAGGAGAGAGAGTTAATAGATACTAGGTCGATAAGGGGAAAAGCACAGATCAGGAATATTCTAACATCAGGGTATGGAGTAGGGAAATTAGTAATCTCAGTTAATTTTTAAAATTTCAAAATACGATTTTGAGTTCTAAAAATTCAAAAAATAAACGATATATGGGATGTATCTTATTTAGAAAAAGGAGGGCTAAGAGAGTAGGATAATCGACTGTATGAATAATATGTAACTGATATTTTATGCGACTGGAATAGTATCAACAAAAATTAGAATAAGGAAAAACAAGTTTTTTTTTGTCTTCAGTCATTTGACTGGTTTGATGCAGCTCTCCAAGATTCCCTATCTAGTCTAGTGCTAACAAAAAGTAATGGAAATATTTATGTTCATTTGAAATAATATCGATCGAGAAATAAATTGTGAAGATTTTATTATTTAATCTAGCGATACAAATAAGAATTGTAAATATGTTTCTTTAGATGTTAATGAAAATTTAATTAAACGGATATAACAGAGATGCAGTATTTTTTGTCAAGTGTGCCGCAAAAGGAAAAAATAAAAATTATTAGATTTTGTGGTCAAGGACACACGTCGCAGACAGCAACGTCGCCAGCAGAGTTGTCGATTTCGCAATACCGGGCTAGAATTTGTCAACAAATATAATAAACGTTGTAATACGAGTACGTTGTGCAGTGTAAATGTTTTGTTATCGATAAATCATTGCGCTAAGCTCTTTACAAGATTAAAGTATCTAAATATTTTATTTAATTCTGACTTACTGTTCGCGGCTGTTTCTGTGTTGTCGGAATGTAATAAAAAAAGGTAAAATTAGATTTTATTATTTTTGTATTTGCAAATATAATGTGTGTTCGATGCAGAGCGTAATATTTTCAGTTTAGTCTTCTGTTCTTGTAGCGTAAATGTTATTTACCGTATTGTTTTCCTTTATTATAGTTGACGCGTAAACTCTTCTTGCGATTCTGGTATATAATTATAAATTTAACAAACTTTAAATAGCGTTTATGCGATTTATTATGTTTTTCTTTTATCTTACGTAACCGCTACCCGATCAGACCATCAGGAAACGATAACGAAAAGACTTTAAGGAATAGGAACGTATCTCATCGACCCCAATAATAGTAAAATTTTATATAGAAATAACCCACTACTTTACGCAAGAAAGAGTTGCAGGAATCCAGATTTTTAGACGTTAGCGAATTAAATTTTTATAAGGCTCGTATTTTTGTATTGTATTGTAATCAGCAGCTCCCGGGTATTTTTGGGGGAAGGAGGAGTTAGTATTTAGCATATGCAAGCGTATTCCTGGAATAGTAGTAATTCTAACAGATATTACGTTAAAGTCTAGGTTTTTTATTTTTATATAATTCTTGCACTAACTACGTAGCAATGACTGAGATGCGCAGAGCAGCATGGCGCATCACGTGTCCCATCTGCACCAATAGCAACAGAGTAGGGAAGCGCAGCTGGCCTGGCAGCACACATACACACTCTCAACGAGAAAGATGGCGTCATCGAACTAGCTATACGTCATTTATGGCGACATTTAAATGGCTATTAAAAATTAATATTAAAATTAAAAACCGTAAAATTCTACAATAAATCACAGAATCGTCCTAAAATTGATCAAATCACTTGAAAATGTTCACAAAAATATACTCTATGTCCTAATCAACTAATCAAGTAAATATTTAATTAATAAATATTTAATAAAAACAGAAAACTGAGGGACGCGAAAACACGTGGTTTTAATACGGCCCTCTTACCTAAAATATATCCTTCTTTACACGTGAAAAAGATATTGTTTTAAACGGTTAATTACTTAAGAGTTAAAAACTACATGAAGTTAATAAACGAACCCGTAATTTAAATGTAAATCGGAAAAACAAATAAAATAAATTCGCGTGATGTACACATTATTAAATATATAATCAACTTTTTAATTTAACCCTTAACTGGGCCCGCAAAGGGTAATCTTACCCACGAGTGCGTGGGGTCGCTTTCTTTCATTAATTAAAATTTTATTGGGGGCTATAACTCTGGAACCGATGAAAACAAGTACCGCTTACGATATATCGTAGAAAACCTCTCGATCAGAGCTTATTACTGCATTTAAGAAAAAGTCCAAAATCCAATTTTTTTAAATATTGGCTTTTTTTTACGCTTTTGGTTCATCCGATTCTAATCAAAAGGGGAGGTGCACAACTAGATCTGTTACAACAGTTTTAAATCCAACATTCTACGGCTAATCGTTTTTGAGCTACGCGAGGTAATTACGTACGCAGCACATACATATGTACAGACGTCACCAGAAACAAATCAAAATGGATATTTCCGTTGAAATCTGAATACCGAAATTATTCGCGATTACAATACTTCCTTTTACGTAAAAATAAAAGTTGTAAATTATAAGTAAAAAATAACTAAAACACTTTAAGGAATATATCTTATCCATCTTAATAACGGTAAAATTATATAAACAAATAACTCACAGTATGCGATGAAAGTCGCGGGCATCCAAAACGATAATGAACTAAGTTTTGATAAGACTCGACGCACAGAATTTTATACGAATTTAAAAACATTAGATTTAGATAAAATTAATTAGTCACCTGTTAAAAAGAAAAAAAAAATTATTACTAGTGAAATATCTATTAGAATTTTGTTATCGCATTTAATTTTGGTAATCGTTAATTGTGTAATGTAACGTAGAATATTAAAATAAAGATCACTCGCTACCAGAAGGACGTTTATTATTTTAAAAAAATGTATTTTCGAACGGAAAATATTAACATACTTAAAAAGCGCGTAACATTTTTTTATAATAAATAATAGAATCCGTATTTACAATTTTTCAGATTTTTCTTTCAGCGGTAAATCTATTGGTTCTCTGATGTGTGTAATTTTCACGCGAATAAATAACAACAGACTTCGATTTTTCAAAAGGGGTGAAGGAAGGTAAAGAAAAAAAAAATTGCCCCTGCCTCCGGTTAATTTACTAAAAAAACATAAATAAAAATAATAAATTTAACGAGATACGATGTACTGCCATCTCCAAGATTAAAAGAACCGAGCCAGGTTGAAACATAAAGTTCGATTGTTTTATAAATATTTCCGTTTGATATGCAGATTTCTTTAATTTCTAAGGCGCTATAAACATTTTATAAAAACTCGGAATTCGCAAGCAAAGAAATCTACTTTTTTGCACCGCTCAAATTTATTCGTTATTACGGGCAATTTTTCTTGAAATAGATAAAAACAAATTACGCCTTCCAAAAATTTACTAAGTATTTTTCAAAAAATAACATTTCAATGGATATAAAATTTATTTTATTACGCAAAAATAACAAAAAAACTTAAAATATGAATCCGATTTACCTATCTTTAAATAATAATCGCAATCTTGACGGGTAATTTACAAATAATATCTAATTTTTCATCTAAACTATTACTTACAACCAGCTCGAACAATATTTATCGTTAAAATTACGGCTTGTAAACATTACAATTACTTTCTATTTTAACTTTAACTTCATTGTAATTACGGCAGCTATCCTATTAATTTTGCCCGTAATTCAAACATAATTTTTTTTCCGAATTTAGAAATAATTGCAAATAAAATTACTCTTTACTCGCAGACGATAATAAACCGATGAAAACGTTACTAATATGACACGATGGTGGATAAATTGAGAAAATGAAGACGGAAATGATCATAATTTTATAAGGAATACGTTACCGTTCGTAATTTCAAAGAAAAATTTGTTGTTTAATTGAAATCCATCCAAATCGTTTTCGGTAAACCGACCGGGTGTTGCGTGCTGAACGGATTTTGATGTCGGTTTTGCTTGCATTGTTTTATAAAGGTGTGATATTTGTTTGATACGTTTACGACCGTCGCCTATCAGTTTTACGTACCTGTAGTTTACAGAAATAAAAATTAATTTTTTATACTGTATTCATTTCTCTGTACAGCGTTTAAAAAACAGCTGTCAAAAATGGGAAAATAGAATACGGGTAGAGTTGAAATTTAATAAAAATAAAATGTTGATACCAGTATTTTTAATAATATTAATTTTTTTTTCTCTTTCCGTAGGGGGAGGAAAAAGCTCTGCCAGCCGCCGTCAGGCCAGCACTAATGGCAGTGCGGGGTTCTCCCCCGCTAAAAAAACCTGCCCCCCTATCGTGCAGGGTCCGGATCTAAGCCATATGATATGTACAGTCCCTGCATGATCACACAGGCACTCTACTATCCGAATCCGTATGACCGGAAGGCGTCCCCAGGGGGCGATCGAGGAGCGACGACTCCCGAAAACATCTATGTCCAGACAGGAGCCGGGTAAATTCGTAGCCTGTGTTCCCGCGCTTTCGCTCCACCCAGTTCCTGACGTCGCTTAATAATATTCTCAGTATGTACTGTTTTGATACGGCGTAAACAGTTAAATATGTAACGTTAGAATTATAAGTAAATATGAAAAAATTAAGTAATTTCAGCGATTAACATTTCTAGACCGATAACGGAAAAGTCTACTTCGTCGAAATAAAGTTCAAATATAATTTAGGCAGACCAACAGGTCCTTTCGCCAACCGCGCGAGAAACCGAAAAAAGGATATTTTTATCCCTTTATAGGGGATTGAATAATACCGGAAAATATGTTCGCTAGGAAACATTTCTGCCCTTTGAATAAAATTTTGAGATATAGGACCTTAAGGTCCATATCTCCTTGCCTGCTACACCTATCGTGACAAATTAATCGCGTCACGTACAAAAAATCATCGTGCCGATTTCATCCAAATCGGTCCATCCGATCGAGAGATACCCGGTTTCTGGAATTCTTCATCGCTGAAATCGTGTCGTTTGGTTAGAAACAGACATGAACGGTAGCGGTTCGTAGCTAAATTTAACGAGGTTGATTTTCTTAGCCTTTTCAAGGCCGCGGTTAAAGTTTTCTGTAAAATAAAAGAACCGAAAACAAGAATGAATCGATAGCAGAAAGCAGGATAATAATCTAATTCTACACTTTATTAGATTCAAGAATACGGCCCACCGTTTCTAAGCATATTAGGCTTAAAAGGCCTATTCGGTTTAATCGAATTTTTTTTTTTGTCTTCAGTCATTTGACTGGTGGTCGCTGGACGAACTAATGTATTGTTATTAAAAAATTGTGATTGATTTAAGCCGATAATTAGTAAATTAAAATTTTTAGTTTAACCTTTTATTTATATTATTTGTATATCCTGTCTGTATATAGGGTTTTTTCATTTTCAACGCAAAAAGTAAAATTTCTATAAAATAAAAAATACGTCTAATATCAACCAATCGTGTTCTATTTCGAAGCTTACAATGTTACATTATGTCCAAAAATCAATATCAATCGTATGGCCTCCACGGCTTTGCATGACATAACCAAAGTCTATATCAAAATTTTGCATAATTCGTTCACTAAATCAGATTGAATTCCATAAATAATAAAACGAATATTTGCTTTGAAATCATCAAATGTTAGTGGTTTTTGCTATAGACTTGCTACAAAACAACCCCCACAAAAATAACTCTAAAGTAGTCAAATGAATGCTTCATATATAAAAGTAATCTGACCGAATTTGGTCAAAATCGGTCCAGTAGTTTTGGAGATATAAAGTAATTTAGGGGCCGACCCCAAACACATCCGAAAAATTTACATCCAGCTTTTTGGTTTATTCGGTTCCTTAGGTATCAAAACGTCAAGATCCAGTGAAAACCGCGTATTCCCAAATCGGACCGATTACAATACTTTCTCTTCTATACCTATAGCGCTATCTAAACGGGAAAGTAAAAATGGAGATGTATATGATTTGTTAGATTTCTTTGAAAAAACAATATCATAGATTTTCCTGACGGTGTGGTAGCATCTCTGCCTTTCACCTACAGGTTCCGGGTTTTAATTAAGCGCTAAGTTTTTTTAACACAGTGTTTGTCAGTCAGATCTTATGATAACGGCCTTAAAAGCGGTGTAAACGCTTCCTGCTGGCGCGTTAAAATATCGACTTTTTTGAAATATAAATTTTCCTTTGTTATTTATTAATTAGCTTTTATCTCGATTAATTTTGAATTATTACTCTTCCATTTTATATGAGAATAAAGTTAACGCGTCAAATTAAAACAGATAAACACGCAGGGTCAGCCCTAGCGTTTTTGCCGCCGTAGGCAAACCCCAAAAATTCCGCCCCCGAGCTTAAAAAAAATTAAAAATTAAAAAAACAGACTTATAAAAAAAACCATGTTAGCCAGAAAAATGGCATATAACTGAATTAAGACAATAATACTAATACGATTTACGGAAAATTGTTTTATCGAGAAAAAAAATTACTTTTTTAACGAGTTAACAACTAAAACTAGTACCTACTATTTTCAGAGATAAATTAAATATACTTTTTAAAAAATAAACAAAACTACTAATAAATAGTAAATAACATTATTGTCTAGATAAAAGTAATCGAAATATATTTTTATGAGTTGTGTTTATTTTTTTACTAAAAAATAAATTTTGCCGCCGTAGGCAGTCGCCTACCTTGCCTAACGTGAAAAAATAAAATTTTACCGTTTATCGAAAAACAAACAGAATTTTTCCAAACATAGTTTACAGAAATATACGAAGAAAAAAACAACTTTTTTCAGAACTTTGATACGTTTGCTAACGTAGTGGTACTACAAATATTGCAATTGAAAATAACTCATTGTTTGAAAATCTACTTAGATATACGCTGTCACTAATTTGAGTATAGATTAAATTGTAGTCTCTGTTCTACATTTCACTGTATCACCGACTTGGACGTGCATAAATCAACAAACAAAAACACAAAACAGAATAAACCTTTGTAACCATTCTCGTGGAAACTGAATTCTTACATAAAGTTACCGACCCGCCGTGCAAATCCTAACTTTAAACTTTAAATATGAAAAAGTTTGTACGATCCACTTCTCAATAAGAAATAACATTGCTAATTGCATAAATATTATTCCCATTAATAGTAACATTTCTGTAGTACATTATGTAAAATGTTTGGACCGTCTAATTAAGTAGCAAATTTTCATGAGACGACTAAACCGATTTCATTACAGCGAGTCAAATCACACTGTGTTTCTTTCAAGCGTTTTAATGAAATGCTAACCTTGCATCATCGTTATCATTTATTACGTTTATGAATGAATACCCTATCTAAAATAAAATACTATGTTTTGTGATTATTTGAAAAAGTAAAAAAAAAAAAATACTAAAATGTACAATTTTATTTTATTTATTGTAAATATATTATTTACGCTATATTTTTAAAAAAATTCAGTTTAAAACGATATGTTTAATGATAAATTAATAAAATATTTTTTTATAGTAGCAAATGTTTTAATAAATAAAAAAGTTGTTCAATAGCCGATGATAAATATGATAATTAGTAAAAATGTATCGATATACGCTGAAAGAGGACTATTTTGTAAAGAGGAATTTTAGAGGTAATAATTTTATCGTTTAATTTTTTTTAGTAGCTGGACACATAAGAGATTTGTCAGTCGGTGAGTAATGCGACGATGTTTGTGGGGGTGAGAGAGGGGTTACAAAGGCAGGTGGCTTCCTTCGCTCTGATTGGCTACCGTAGGCCAGTACTACATCACGCGATACAATTTAAATACAACCGTGTAACGGTCAATATTGCTATGCGGGTAACATTGTTAGTAGTCCTATTTCTTATGTAGACATTCGGTATAATTAAATTAAATTAAGATTAGTCTATTATTTTATACTAATAACATTTTATAAAAATTATAATTAATCTCCTTTAATTTTAATAAACATATTAAAAATATTACGATAGTTTATCCGTTTTGTAAAGTAAAATTTTAATATTAAATAATAACAGATAAATTTTTCCGGTTTTATTTACAATACGACCTCGTAATATCCTACACGTATATTTTAAGGAATATGAGGTTGATGAAATTAATGAGATATTTAAAAATTAAACCAAATTCTTAAACTATATCTTACTACATTAAACTATATCGACTGGTCGGCCAGTTTTTAATACGATAGAATGTTATAAACTAATTTATAAAATGAAATAAAGCATTAAAGGATAAAAAAAAGTAATCGGTAAAACTTGTAATTAACTCGATTAAATTTAAGGTTCTAATACATAGAAGTAAGACGGCCAGATAAATACAACATTGCGTTAGACGCTATAAAAAACCTACATTCCTACATTTATGTAATCCTTTTATGTTTATAACTACAAAAAATATAATGTTATTTAATACTTCAACAAGCATCGAGACAACTAAATAGTGTGCCGACTGACCTCGTTAGGTGGGATCTTTCGTCCGGAAGGTCAGGGTTCGAATCTCAGGCGCGGTTGGAATTTTTAATTTAATTTAATATAATGTATATTATAGAATCGTTGAATTATTTATCAAAATATGAGTTTATATTGTAGCGTGTAAAGCATGTGTTTATTGAAGGCTGTTCTAACGCTCTACGATTAGTCTGTCGGCGAGAAACCGGCGACAGAAGGGCGGTGTTGTCTCCATAATAAAGCGGCTACCAACGGTTAATAATCGTCGCATATTATGTTTGTTAATTCTTCTTATATATATTAATATCTAATACGTTTTTTTATTTTTTTATTTGAATCGACAATATACCGACATCCAGTTCATTTACTTTTATTTTTAAATTTTAATAAAACGTATAAAAAAGCCAATTCTGACCGGAATTCGAACCCGGTAGTACCTAGTACTACATTTTAACTACAGTAAAAATTTTTTTTTTTTTTTTTTTACTGTTTACGCTCGTAAATACAAGTAATAACATTATAATTTATCACTCTGCTAACATTTAAATATTTTAAAATGCGAGATTTAATATTTCACTAGCGAATAAAATGAAATACAAAATACTGTAAAAATTTAGTAAGAAAACGTATACTTATTTAGAGAACACAATTATAAAAGTAAGAGTCGCTCTTGGAAAGTAAATGTAACATCACAGTCAGTATCATCACCCCTTGTCTTAAACAGTAGTCTACCTCAGACAGCGCGAGAATTCTCTCGCTCATGCTCTCACTCTCTCTTTGGTGCGTGTGGGTGCCCGCAAATTTTGAGGGGTCGAAAGATCATTTAATTCCTTACTAAAAATGCACTGCAGCAATAATTTCGTTATCGGACCTTCAGCATATTTATACCGATCATAGTTCTGTTAAATATTATAAGGAATAAATATAGCCAAATCAAACTTAATTTTAATCTGACATATTTTTTATGAACCGTGTACCGATTGTTTGAAATTATTTCATAGAATAAAAAAAATTATATTTCTCACTGCGACAGGAGAGCAATCCCATCTAGATATTTCTAAACGTTCAAGTTCATCGACGCATTGAATTTATAAACTTTTATTTAAGAAAATATCTTCCCGTAAATGATGTTTTTAAAAACAATAAAAAATATAAACTATAGATTTTATATTTTAATTTATGTAATTATATATACATATACCTACACAAAATGATATAGGAAGAAAGTGAAAAAACTTGGGAACCGATTCCAGAGCTTGAAATTAACAAGTTCTACAAACTTATGTCCGAAAACAATTTGTTATAGAGTTACGGCTGGCGAATTCGCTAAGGAGAATTGGGAAGAAGCAGTTTCACGTAACTACCCTTTTGAAAACGGAAATGAAGTTCAGTCGTACAAATGACAACTTTACTTCTTTCACCGCAGGGAAGGCTGTATATACCTGTACAACAATTCCAAATCCAGCCGCGGAGTAATTCGTTGGTTGTGTATACATTAAATAACTGCCGGGTAACCAAGTATCTTACTTGAAATTTACATTGAATTAATCATTCATTATATCGTTGCAATAGTTTCATACTTTTAATTAAGTTCACATTTTTAATCGTATATTAAATATGCTGCCTAGCTAGAACAGACGTAGAACTTACTAATGTTATTTCTTCAACATTTTAAAGGAAATTAAAGATTCATACATTAATAATTTTAACAATAATTAAGTTCGTTCATTAACAATTAAGAAAAAAATGACAGATGTTTACATTTAAACAAGCGGACAAATGAATCGTACTTTATTTATGACACATTTATGACTAATCATGTCTCTGATAAATATAACAATAAAAAATAATACAATTTATTATTTTTTAATTTCTGAAATTAAAAAAATGATAATAATAAAAAATTTATAAAAGACAATTTTATAAGATGCCAAAAAAATCATATACACCGGGCCCCATAAAATATTATTGGAGGAGACAATCATTAATTTTTAAAGTTTAATTCACTTTTAATAAAATGCCTACAAAGATTTTATGACTTCCAAATTACTTTCCTGTAATCTTTATTTTTATGAAGGAACAGCCTGAGAGTGTAAATGCAGAAAAACGATTTTGTGAGCGGAACAGTCGAGGAATCGATAATTATTTAAATTAACGGGTTGGCCAATTAGCTTTATTTTTGTTACGAGTTAATAATTAATAAATGAATAAAATACAATGAAAAAATTTCAGCCTATAACTAGCCCAAATATAAAACAGAATAATAGCATTTCCTGAATGATGCTGAGGAAACACGTACGACGGAGAGAGTAGTAGCGTCAATGGAAAGTTCTGGGTTTATTCCCAGCAAGATTTGGTATTTCTCATATCCTACAAATCTCGAATGAAGGAGAATGAAGGAGTGATAAGTTAAATGTTAGCACATTACGCCATTATTTACCATCGGCTGTGAAATTACATAACTAATAACTTCGTTATAAATACAAACTTGTTTAAATCTGAGTCTTGGTTAAACAAGCGATTTTTTTTTCAGCATTTTAATAATTATTTTTCTCTCAGATTTCTCACCGCGTTTAAGTCACATAATGTTTGAGGTATGGAGATCCGAATATTAGACAATTTAATAAACATTAATCTCAGATTATGTTTAATTTGAATTATAATTAATTTCTGAATTTTGTTGCAAGAAGATCTCTCTGATAATTCGAGTACTTAAATCAAGCAATGATTTATGTAAATTTTACGGATAAATAAAATATGTAGGTCCGGTTAATCAACAGATCGGATATATAAGATCAGTGATCATTTTACTAACTGTATTATACAAATTAAAAAATTAACATAAACAAAAAAGTTATTAAGTATGATTTTTTTAAACTTTTTAACACTACTACATAAACGACAAAATCATTAATAGTACAACCATATTGTTGAATGAGAATTTAAGACTGACTTTTTTCTTTTTTTTTCATCTTCCTTACTGGTTGCAAGATTTATTATGTAAAGGTATTGAATAAGTCAAACGCAACGGAGTAAAATAAGAGATGCCGATTTTGGCGGGTGAAGAGTCAACGGGGAAGAAAAAAATCAGTATAAATGGCAACATAGCATTTGTCAATCACAAAATGTTAGAATTGTTTCATATACAAGCTCCCTCCCTATTAAGAATAGTATTCTGTGTATAGTAACCGAAGCGCGCGCGCACAATTTTAATTATATATAAATACTGAAATATACTGTTCTATATAAATATAATTTTTTTTTCTCACTCAAAATTTGTTATAGCAAAACCTTTGTAATTACAAAAATTAAATCAGATAAAATTTTCAAATTTTTGAGAGAGAGCACTATTTAAAAAATACACTATTCAAAAAATATCACTATTTACAAATATTCACTATTTCCTTCGCTATTTAAAAATATTTTCTTGAGTGACAGAACAATGATAAGTTCGTCAAACTACCTATCCTCTTAAATCTATTCATTTATGAATATTTAACGACACGAATGAGATCGGTGAACAAACGGTAAGCTACTTGGGAATCGAACTAAGGAGCTCCAGTAAATCAGAGTATATTTTTGATAACGATACCGATGCAAATTTTTTCTTGCGTAGCACGTTTCATTCTCGTTACCCGACTTAAAACTTGTTAATATATCTAAAATGAAATATTAAATTCGATACTTAAAAACTCTCTTTTTCCTCGTGAAATACATTTTGCTTATATGAGACAGTTAATTTGATACACAATATATTTTACTTTCCTTCTTAATTAATGGTCGAATAACCTAATATATAACGTGATTCGTTTTATTTATTTTTTCGACACAGTTTCACTGCTATTTAGATACATTATTAAGATAAATAATTATTAATTTATTTCGTAAAAATAAACAAGTGTAAACTGGATTCTAACATTTTTAATTAATAAATATTTTTAAAATGGAATATTGAGTAGATACTAATTTAGTAAATACAATGACAGTAATTGTGTGTAAATAACGAACAGAATAAAGACGGTTTATCGGGTGTTACATCGCACTCAATAATCCCAAAGGGGAGGTTTAATAAAATATTTTGTGTATGTGTTTATGTGAAATTTTATTTAAGGTGTATTTACATTATACTGAAGTGCTTTCTTGTTCAGTAATTCTAATCTTTATACGAAAGAATTTTTGTTAAAAATATTGCTTAATTTACTCGTATTTTATTTGAATAATATAAACAAAGAATAAAATAACTGCAAATAATTGTTTAAAAAATTCTAATATTAGAAAAGCAAATAAAACTTACCTTAATCAGTAATAAGGAATATACCAATAGAGATGTACAATGGATGCGTTGATTAGGTTATGTTAAAGAACACTGTTGGCTAGAGGCTTTAAAGGTACGGTGAATTGAGTAATTATATCCGACAGTTTCCCGCCAATAATGCAAGACTAAACAACTGCCTGTATTTCTTTAGTTTACCATCATGACGTTTGTCTTCCTTCCCCCCCCCCCCCTCTCTAACGACCATCGCCCGTAAGACACAACAACCACACTTTTAAACAACAAAATTATTCCATCTAAAATTTAGTTCGCAAACTGCTTCTTTCACCCTCAATTTTTTTAACTAGACCATCCATTATGCGTTGTCTAATACTAAATTACTGTTTTAAAATTTATTATCAATCTTGCGGAACTTATATTAATGAGAATAAATTTTCACTTACACTATAAATGTACGTATTACTCTAACAGCCAACCAGACACAAAGGGGTTATAATGAGATTTTCACTTATTATTTAATTACACCTAATTATCAGTTTATATAAGTAATCAAATACATGTAAATACGGACCCTCACCCACGCTACATTTTTTATTATTAACTATTACTGTGTTTGTCTAAATATGAAATCAGGGATTAAAAAAAAATAGTATTATTTTTTTTAGATGTAACGTGACCTGCTAGACTAAATGTTCCGGATTCGTTACTCGGTTAGGATCTGGAAAATTTATAATAGCGCATTCTCTAATTACTTTAATAGTTATCAGCTCAAAAAGAAAAATAACAAAGCCACATCTGTTATGACAGATTATAAAAACTACAAATGGTACGTAAAGAGGTAATGATTAGTATTATATCTAAATTTCAAAGTTATCATATCTAGCCGATTTCGGTACTTTACTGTTAAGCCCGTCTGCAATATCAAAATCAAATGGATATTGTACACCCACAGATCTATTTATTAATACACTTTATTACACGTGTAAATCCTAATTTAATTTTATTTAGATCTTTTAAAATATATTTCGTCGTTCTTAAATAATACTTGGCTCTCGATGAATGAAACAATCCAAAAAATAAACTGAAAGTTCATTAAATAATATGGAATTAGATTTAGTCGGATTTCGGATTTTGTAATCTATTTTGTCATCTCCGTAACAGAAAAACCGAATGATATACTGAGGGTTTTGGGTCCGATTCTTGGCTTGAACGATAGCTGACATGTTTAATGTTTTTCTGGGTATTATCAATTAAAAAAAACGTTACCCTTAGGCTGAAAATCTAAGAGTATTTCTCAGCTTGGCGAAAGTTCGTAGCGTATTATGCTTATCCGGCTATCAGTTTTATTCATCACATTAAGACCGTGTAAATGAAAATAAAAAAAGTTAAAAAAATTCAATAAAGTCGAATTCGAACCGATGTGCCTTCCCCTTGTAAGATCCAAATATTTCATTAATTAAAATTTATTTTGGCTATAATTCTGGAACCGATGAAAATAAATATCACTTATGACATATCGTTGAAAATCTCTCATCGAGGGCTTATTACTGCAGTTAAGAAAAATTTTTAAATTCAAATTTTTTTGGACTTTATTGGTTCAGTCGATTGCAATCAAAAGGAGAGGTGCACAACTAGATGTTACAACAGTCCTAAATCCAAAATTTCAACATCCTATGGCTAATCGTATTTGATTTATGCGAGATACATACATATGTACGTACAGACGTCACGCCGAACTAGTCAAAATGGATATTTCTGTTGAAATTTGAAAACAGGAATTTTTCGTGATCACAATACTTTCTTTATTTCGTACAAGGAAGTAAAAAAGCCTAACAATTTAAATAAAAAGATGGCTTCTTAACAAAGATAGAGTGAAAAAAAAAATTACTAACTGATAACTTTGCTCATAATTTTGATTGTGAGAGGGAGTGTACGAAGAAATGGCACAAGATAGCGTTAGTTGCTATGAGTGCATTCGACCTCTCCTCCATCGACTTGGTTCGTCAAAACAACTGGTGTGTCAAACTATTTGCTACGTTGATAAAAAATTATATTTGATTATAATATTATTAGCTCCTTTCATTATATACGGCGATTATAGTGAAAATAAACAAAACTTATATAGCATATTATGTGATATTTTCTTTCTGATAACTTATTAATCTAATGTAAGTGTTATTTACGATTAACGTTGTCAAATACAGTAATAATATGTATTTCTTTACGATATGTAGTACCGTGTTTAAAACCGTATCAAATTTTGTTTACTATCAAATTTTATGTGAATCTAAACGACGAATTCCACATGTAACTAGGTAAGTTCTTTGAATACTTCCTTTTACGTAAAAATAAAAGTTGTAAATTATAAGTAAAAAATAACTAAAACACTTTAAGGAATATATCTTATCCATCTTAATAACGGTAAAATTATATAAACAAATAACTCACAGTATGCGATGAAAGTCGCGGGCATCCAAAACGATAATGAACTAAGTTTTGATAAGACTCGACGCACAGAATTTTATACGAATTTAAAAACATTAGATTTAGATAAAATTAATTAGTCACCTGTTAAAAAGAAAAAAAAAATTATTACTAGTGAAATATCTATTAGAATTTTGTTATCGCATTTAATTTTGGTAATCGTTAATTGTGTAATGTAACGTAGAATATTAAAATAAAGATCACTCGCTACCAGAAGGACGTTTATTATTTTAAAAAAATGTATTTTCGAACGGAAAATATTAACATACTTAAAAAGCGCGTAACATTTTTTTATAATAAATAATAGAATCCGTATTTACAATTTTTCAGATTTTTCTTTCAGCGGTAAATCTATTGGTTCTCTGATGTGTGTAATTTTCACGCGAATAAATAACAACAGACTTCGATTTTTCAAAAGGGGTGAAGGAAGGTAAAGAAAAAAAAAATTGCCCCTGCCTCCGGTTAATTTACTAAAAAAACATAAATAAAAATAATAAATTTAACGAGATACGATGTACTGCCATCTCCAAGATTAAAAGAACCGAGCCAGGTTGAAACATAAAGTTCGATTGTTTTATAAATATTTCCGTTTGATATGCAGATTTCTTTAATTTCTAAGGCGCTATAAACATTTTATAAAAACTCGGAATTCGCAAGCAAAGAAATCTACTTTTTTGCACCGCTCAAATTTATTCGTTATTACGGGCAATTTTTCTTGAAATAGATAAAAACAAATTACGCCTTCCAAAAATTTACTAAGTATTTTTCAAAAAATAACATTTCAATGGATATAAAATTTATTTTATTACGCAAAAATAACAAAAAAACTTAAAATATGAATCCGATTTACCTATCTTTAAATAATAATCGCAATCTTGACGGGTAATTTACAAATAATATCTAATTTTTCATCTAAACTATTACTTACAACCAGCTCGAACAATATTTATCGTTAAAATTACGGCTTGTAAACATTACAATTACTTTCTATTTTAACTTTAACTTCATTGTAATTACGGCAGCTATCCTATTAATTTTGCCCGTAATTCAAACATAATTTTTTTTCCGAATTTAGAAATAATTGCAAATAAAATTACTCTTTACTCGCAGACGATAATAAACCGATGAAAACGTTACTAATATGACACGATGGTGGATAAATTGAGAAAATGAAGACGGAAATGATCATAATTTTATAAGGAATACGTTACCGTTCGTAATTTCAAAGAAAAATTTGTTGTTTAATTGAAATCCATCCAAATCGTTTTCGGTAAACCGACCGGGTGTTGCGTGCTGAACGGATTTTGATGTCGGTTTTGCTTGCATTGTTTTATAAAGGTGTGATATTTGTTTGATACGTTTACGACCGTCGCCTATCAGTTTTACGTACCTGTAGTTTACAGAAATAAAAATTAATTTTTTATACTGTATTCATTTCTCTGTACAGCGTTTAAAAAACAGCTGTCAAAAATGGGAAAATAGAATACGGGTAGAGTTGAAATTTAATAAAAATAAAATGTTGATACCAGTATTTTTAATAATATTAATTTTTTTTTCTCTTTCCGTAGGGGGAGGAAAAAGCTCTGCCAGCCGCCGTCAGGCCAGCACTAATGGCAGTGCGGGGTTCTCCCCCGCTAAAAAAACCTGCCCCCCTATCGTGCAGGGTCCGGATCTAAGCCATATGATATGTACAGTCCCTGCATGATCACACAGGCACTCTACTATCCGAATCCGTATGACCGGAAGGCGTCCCCAGGGGGCGATCGAGGAGCGACGACTCCCGAAAACATCTATGTCCAGACAGGAGCCGGGTAAATTCGTAGCCTGTGTTCCCGCGCTTTCGCTCCACCCAGTTCCTGACGTCGCTTAATAATATTCTCAGTATGTACTGTTTTGATACGGCGTAAACAGTTAAATATGTAACGTTAGAATTATAAGTAAATATGAAAAAATTAAGTAATTTCAGCGATTAACATTTCTAGACCGATAACGGAAAAGTCTACTTCGTCGAAATAAAGTTCAAATATAATTTAGGCAGACCAACAGGTCCTTTCGCCAACCGCGCGAGAAACCGAAAAAAGGATATTTTTATCCCTTTATAGGGGATTGAATAATACCGGAAAATATGTTCGCTGGGAAACATTTCTGCCCTTTGAATAAAATTTTGAGATACAGGACCCTTAAGGTCCATATCTCCTTGCCTGCTACACCTATCGTGACAAATTAATCGCCGTCACGTACAAAAAATCATCGTGCCGATTTCATCCAAATCGGTCCATCCGATCGAGAGATACCCGGTTTCTGGAATTCTTCATCGCTGAAATCGTGTCGTTTGGTTAGAAACAGACATGAACGGTAGCGGTTCGTAGCTAAATTTAACGAGGTTGATTTTCTTAGCCTTTTCAAGGCCGCGGCTAAAGTTTTCTGTAAAATAAAAGAACCGAAAACAAGAATGAATCGATAGCAGAAAGCAGGATAATAATCTAATTCTACACTTTATTAGATTCAAGAATACGGCCCACCGTTTCTAAGCATATTACGCTTAAAAGGCCTATTCGGTTTAATCGAATTTTTTTTTTTTGTCTTCAGTCATTTGACTGGTTTGATGCAGCTCTCCAAGATTCCCTATCTAGTGCTAGTCGTTTCATTTCAGTATACCCTCTACATCCTACATCCCCAACAATTTGTTTTACATACTCCAAACGTGGCCTGCCTACACAATTTTTTCCTTCTACCTGTCCTTCCAATATTAAAGCGACTATTCCAGGATGCCTTAGTATGTGGCCTATAAGTCTGTCTCTTCTTTTAACTATATTTTTCCAAATGCTACTTTCTTCATCTATTTGCCGCAATACCTCTTCATTTGTCACTTTATCCACCCATCTGATTTTTAACATTTTCCTATAGCACCACATTTCAAAAGCTTCTAATCTTTTCTTCTCAGATACTCCGATTGTCCAAGTTTCACTTCCATAATTAATCGAATAAATAATAAAATGTCAACAGATAATATTTTTTTAGTAATATTAGGCGATAAAATCTCCGCTTAAAAACACTATACTCCAACGGCGGTTAATTTCAATTTCTATGTACGCAGAAACAAATACGTTATTAGTTTTTACTAATTACCTTCTCTTTAGGTAATTTACCTTGATTTGGCGATCAAAGAGTCCTTGCTTTCAGCAGTCTTCTGATCGCTACTGAAAAGACAAATAAACACTTTCGTATTCCTTCCGCAGATGATCGAAGTAGAGAAGCGAACGAAAAAGGAAGTTTCCGTAAACACGTGGCGTAAAAGAAAACTATTTTCCGCCGGCACGCCAGGGTGGGCTCTGCGGGAGCGACAGTGCTTTCTCTTCCTGGCAGTTTCCTATGTGCGCATGCGCACAACAGCTAAACACCACGCCGCTGGAACTGTGAAGCGCACAATTCCGTACAAAGATTTTCGTATCTTTTTCATAAACTGGGGGATGGCTACTGACATTAAGCTTAAGGATTAATAAAAATAACCGATTATTGGGGATTTTTCTTAAGCCAGAAATGCAACACTTGCTTATCGCATTCCAATCACACGGGTAGGCAGCTAGACGGCGTTCCAAGAATCTTCAAAAGGTTTTCAAGCTCTTTTGCCAGGGTAGTTCTAGAAAAGCGGATGAACTAAAAAGAAAAGCGCTACGTCGTTTTTAGTAATAAAAAATTACGCGTATAGAATTTTATTTCGAAAATACAAGTACATCGTTAAATTGTTAATTACATTTTTTTTAAATTTCGGTGCTCCTTTGATCAGCCAAAGAAACATAGTTTTTTTGTAATTTTTTTATTTCGCGTCGTTTATTATTGTATGTAATGAATGAAATGAAATGGTAATCGCATAAAAATACCGAACCCAAGTTCAGAATCGAACACAGGACTTTTCAGTACATCAGACGATTGTTATAGAACCCGACAACTAATGTGATTTTTTTTTTCTCTTAGATTCATTTAAAAAATCGTAACGAAAAATTTCAGTCTACATATTAATTGTTGGATTTACATTTAATTTACCCCATTATGTAAGTTATTTGAAGACACAATTAGTTTATCCTGGATAATCTCAAGATTTTTTTTTTAACCTCAGATTTTTATTCCTTCTTAAACACATAATTAACTAGATGAATCACGGCTAATAAGAATCGCTAAATTCGTGCCTGGAATCAAACCAGAACCTTCGACATGTTAGCAGGTTGTTTGATCCAGTCGACCTACTAAACCGATTTTTTTATGCCTTATAATACACTTTAAAAGGAAAATTCAATTAAAAGATTATCGGTAAATATTTTTTAAATGTTACGAATAGAATTTAAAATATTTTAACGCTCGTTCCGAATATTTTCAAGTAAAAATTAATCTTCGTGTAATAGACGGTAAGCTATTTAGGAGTCGATCATTTATTTTGTAAAAATAAACTAGTGTAAACTGATTTCTAACATTTTTAATCTAATAAATATTTAAAAAATGGAATATTTGAGTAGACACTAATTTAGTAATTACAATGACATGTAGTTTTTTTATCGTGTTTATGTGGGTGTAATATCGCACTTAATAAAATCTTCGGTGTCTGAAATTTTATTTAACTTAGCTGTTCATTTACAGTACGTGTCTTTACAATAATTCTAACCTTTTTACGAAAGAATTTCTGTTAAAAAGATTGTTTAATTTAGTCATATTTTATTTGAATAATACAAACAAAGGATACAAATTATCGTTTCAAAAATTGTAATTATATTAAAAATTTAAATAAACTCACCTTAATCAGTTATAATAAATATCTCGATAAAAATATGTAAATTGGATGGTTACGAATGGATTAGGTTACCACTTCCCTGGAAGCATTGCGTAATATACCATGACTTCCCGACAACAGTGTTGTCGGATTTCATCAATTTTTTCTCTATATTCACTTTTCTCTGCTTCATCTCAGTACGGCAACGATCTTCACCGATAACATCTTCCAACTACCCTACTTTTAAACAAAAAAAAAAAATAATGAAAAATTATTCCATCTAAAATTTAGTTTACAGACCATCAATTTAGTTTCAATCACCATCAATTTTTTTTTTTACATTATACGTTGTCTAATATTAAATTATTTTTACTTATTTTAATTGTGATTGCGATACGTTTCGGTTTCCAGATTTAAATGGAAATATACATTTTGACCATCCCTAAATCCATTTTGACTAGTTTCGGCGTGACGTAAAAATATAAAATATTTTGATCTTTAAAGGGAAGACTCATCGGTTTGAATCAGACTTCATCTCCTTTTATTTTTTTTTTCAACTATTTATTTTTATTTAAATATACTGATTTAATAATTATTAACCCGTGATTCTAAAAAAAAAATTACGATACATAATAATTCAATGATAATAAAAAAAAATGAAAAAATAATTAGCGAAATAAAATTTTACATACTTTTAAAAATGTGTAAATTTAATTTAATAGGTATTACATACGTGTGTATATGTAATTGATGTTCGTGAAACATCTGATTATTTAATATTAATTGAAAATTATAATTTAAAATCGTATTATTTTTGGATTTTCTAGTTTACTTACGTAACAAACATCTGTAAATAAGGAATATTTGAGTAGACACTAATTTAGTAAATACAATGATAGGTAGTTAAGTTATCGTTTGTGAACCAACGGAATAAAGACGGTTTTCGAGTGTTACATCGCACTCATTATCTCAAAGGGGAGGGTTAATAAAATCTTTTGTGTATGTATTATGTGGGTTTACGTGAAATTTTATTTAAGGTACCTTGAAGTGCATTTACATCATACTGAAGTACGTTCCTCTCTAAGTTAGTTTAAGTAAGTTTAATCTTTACACGTAAGGATTTTTAGTTAAAAAGATTGTTTAATTTACTCTTATTTTATTTGAATAATACAAACAAATAATAAAACCACTGGAAGTTATCGTTTCAAAAATTGTATTAATATTAAAAAAGTAAATAAAACTAATTATTTAATCAGTAATAAGTAATAAAAAGATTTACATTTGATGCGTTACAAGTGAATTAGGTTATGTTAAACTGTTGGCTCGAGGCTTTAATTATTTTTTATAAACATTACCCCAGACACAGATGAAATTACTCAAATAATGGGGTTCTATGTTATCTAATAGTAACCCTAAAAAAGTAAATAAAATTTACGCTAATATAATGTTTCAAACAAATACATAAAATTAAACGAAGTAATAATAATACTTATAATAATAATAATAATAATATTTTAATTATTTATATAATTTAAAAATATATATATTTACCCGTCGATTTCCGTGGTGGAGTGGTAGCGTCTCGGTTTTTTATCCGGAGGTCCCGAGTTCGAAATCCCGTCAGGCATGGCATTTTTTATACGCTACTAAATTCCATTTCCATATTCCCATACATAAGCTTCTCTATAAAACGTCGTAGTAAATTAATTCATGAAATAAAAAAATAAGTAATTAAAAAAAAATAAAGATAAATTTAACTTAATAGTAATGCATATATTAAAAAAAATCCGTTTTATAATATGTTACTTTATAAAAAGGTAGTCTGTAAAAATATCTCTCCGACGTAGTTTATGAATTCTGATGTAACAACAGATGTCGTATGTAGCCAGCTTCGGGCTTGAACGAATGTACGCGGAAATTAACGAACGTCAGACTGAAGGACAACCTTTCTAGACGCTTGTTGGTGCGTTAAAACATGTACATTTTTATTAAATCTTGCGTTCGTTTGAAACATCATAAATTGGTTTTATTATATTTATTATAATGTGAAATATTATTCAGGAATATGTTTAACAGTGGTATTACTATTAATTTGTAATTAAAACTAAACTTGTATGTAAGGTAAGTACAAAATTAATCGGGTTTTGATAAAAGTTCAATGCAGCAAATTACCTAGTTTATATATTTGTGTGTCTGTCTGTCTGTGTGTGTGTGTGTGTGTGTGTGTGTTTTATATATAAATAACCTTTATTTATCCACATGATTACAATTAGTAATACTAGATGAAATGTTTCTTACAACTAAATATTAGTACATAAAATAACTTTTTCTATACTATCATCCACATTTCATTTTAGTTATATTTGTAAATCTTGTAAAATATTTTAGTGTAACTGTTCATTTTAAAAAAATCTTGTACTAAGCTTTTAATATTTTCTTAACTTACACTTTAAGTATAAATATAGTCTATGTAACGTACATTTCCTATTATAATGCAATTCTTAAATATATTCTAATGTATAATTTGCTCTTTTCTCCTAAAATGTACATTACAATATGTTCAACGAGTAAATAATAAGCAACCCTCCATGACCCAATGATATTTATGACATGTAAATGAGGTGACTTAGGCTGACAATTCCCGAGACCTGTGGTTAATTGAATTTCAACCGTCAAGTATTCTGGCATTTACTGTCTAGTACTCAGTTTCATATAAAAGTAGCTAACTTGTACTAGGCTTTGAATCTCATAACCTTTGACTTTGAGAATCAGCTATTAAACAACTGATTTGTGGTGAGTTAGTCAGTTCTGTGGGCTATCCAATATGAGTTTTTATACAGTAATTTAAAAAAGAAGTTTACACAAATTATATATTTGTAAGTACACAGTATTCAAAATAATTTGTTTACAAATTCTCATAACAGATTTTTAATCGCGTGTAAAATATTCTAATGTGCATATACTTTGGATCTAAATTTCTTTCATTCTACCAAATCGTTTAAATGGAGAAAATTATCATATTTTTTTTGAAACTCTCCAATTAAGAGGAAATATGTGGTTTCACCACGATGGAGACCCAGCACATTTCAGTCGGTCTGTATCAGATTTCAATAAATCTTGTTTTATATATATATATATGTACATACACACATATAAAAAACATGACGTAAGTCAATCATAATGAACGCCCATTAAAAACTACTGAAAATCGTGACGGGAAACACAAGTAAACCAAACAACACGAACGAAGATGCGATCTTCGTTCGTGTTGTTTGGTTATATATATATATATATATATATATATATATATATATATATATATATATATATATATATATATATATATATATATATGTGCGTGTGCGCGTGTTATGTTACCATTTGTTCCTGATGCGTTCATACTGTTATATGTTTTACAAGTCCGATTCTTTGAGAGAATAAACACGTATAAAATTCACTGGAGCGAATATTTGTCAGATAAATGTATTTCTCTTATTTCATATATATATTACATACACACAAACACACACTCATACTCACAGTGCAAAAAAAAAATAATCCTTGTTCCATGAAATTAAAAGGAAATTTTAAATAAGAATGCTCTTTAAACATTAAATAACCAATTTTTTTATTTGCGCTGAACATAAACCACAAGATAAAATTAATCTTGTTTTAATGAATGAGTATAAAAATTGTAATAAATTTACAATTTAATACCATTAAATGATTAAAAAAAAATAATAATTAAAAATTTATGATTAATGTAAAAATATTATTAATTTTTAACAACATGGAATCTGATGTTGACAACACATGATTTTTTGTACGCCTATTAAATTACACTTACACTTTTTTTAAATGTAAATACGTAAAATTTTATCTCATTAATAATTGTAGATATTTTTTCTTTTTTTTTGCTATTGATTTATTATTCATTGTAATTTTTTTTTATAATGAAAGGTTAATAATTATTAATAAATTTAAAAAAAAATAAAAAAAATGTAGATGAAAAAGGAGATTTTAACCGATGTGCTTTCCTCTTTCAAATATTTCATTAATTAAAATTTTTTTTGGCTATAACTGGAACAAATGAAAATAAATACCATTTACGATATATCGTTGAAATCCTTTCAATGTGGGCTTATTACTGCAGTTAGAAACAAGATTTTGGGGTTTTTTGGACACTTTTGGTTCAGTGGATTGCAATCAAAAGGGGAGGTGCACAACGAGATGTTACAACAGTCCTAAACACAAAATTTTAACGTCCTACGGCTAATCGTTTTTGACTTATGCCAAATACTTAAAGTACATACGTACGTACAGACGTCACGCCGAAAGTAGTCAAAATGGATATTTCAGTTTAAATCTGAATATCGAAATTTTTCGCGATCACAATAATTTCTTACTTCGTACAAGGAAGTAAAAATGAACTAAAATTAAAACGGGTATTAAGAAACTATTTTTTCATGCATTTTGAATTATTTATTTATTAACAAAATGGATCACTTTTTACGTTTTTTTTTTATTTTTTAAGATAAATTCTCTCTAATGATCATCTTATAAGTTTTTTCGGAAATTTTTATTAAATGACTTTTTATTATAATTTTTTTAATTTAAAAATACACAGAATATATGTATAAATCGATCGAAAATATTTTTCATTCTATTTTCCTGGCATAGATCTAAAGGTATACTGCAAGAAGGAAAAGTATGATAATCAGTCAAAAAGGGGTATGGTCTTTTTTTTAATTTCTCGAAGTTTTATGTCTGAGGAATCCCAAAAAAGAAAAGATAAAGTGTTTTGTCGGTGGGGGGGTTTCCCCCCCACCGTCAAAACGAAAACGAAAAGACTCGTTGCAACAACGGGTCTTTTCCCGTTGTTGCAATTTTCATTCGTTTTACTTATTTAATTTTAAATATTTAGTGATATGCGATATCAAATTTCTATTCGCGCGCGTGCGATTGTTTTAACGTGCACTTTTGTATTAATAAAAAGTCACCTGATTTGAGGTTTGTCCGAAATGGAACATTAAATAAACGGTAACTATCAGTTCTATTTTATTTATCGTAAATACAGGGTGATTTAGGAAGAAAGGGAAATAATTTGGGAACCGATTCTAGATCTTGAAATAAAGGAAAAAGTTCACGTACAAACATATGTCCGAAAACGCTTCTTTGTAAAGTTACGGCTAGCGTAAATTTCGCTCGGATTTCAGTTCCCCTGTGAAATAAGTCATACTGAAATTTTTAAGGCGTTATATAAGGGGTAAAATTGATGGTTTCTTATGTTTTTTGACCTGTAAAATAGAATTAAAAAAAAACAGTACCATCATCCCTTATTTTCACGATATCCAGCGTAGAACAGAAAAGTTCAGTGACGAAAAACACGTTTTTTTAGGTTTGAAGTAGAATAACTCTGTTAAACAAACTTGTAGAGTTTAACTTAAATTCTATTATACCGTATTTAAAAATCTAGTAGTTTCTGAGAGTCTGTTTTTCACGCAAAAAACTACTAAACCGACTTTTCTGAAATGTTACGTAACCTGGAAGGACCATATGATTACTGTAATCACGAATGTTTCACCGTTTCAAAATTGTGGGGGATTAACTAACTTACGGTAACAACCGGATTAGGTCCTTTTCGTTTCTTGCCCTTCCGTCCATAAGTTTGCAAGTTTCTTGCATGGAAATATCTCAAATAGTAGGAAATATTTTTTTACCCGTACGGAAGACAGGTAACCGACTATAAGTACTATTTTTAAGATGGAAACCGACTTTTTTGAAACCCGTATACTTCAAATTATTAAAAGTTTCGAATCCTGTACTAAGTATTCGGTGTAGTGACCGGTTAGTATTGTAGATGAAAAAAGCCAGTAGCGTAATATTCGTTGAAATAATTACATAATGATTAAAATCTATCATATAAAAAGAAAATAGAGAAAAAAACTTTTAGAGGTAATTATTATTTATTAAAATTTTTGGAGGTAGCTTTGAGATGAATCGCTGGAAAACATTTGTCGTTGGGGATATATACTATATTTTTGTAATATATGTTTTATATTTGTAAAAAATGTTCCAAGCGATGATACTGACTGTCTCACCTGAATTTGCGTCAGGTGTCGCAAGAACTTTGACAGCAACGTTTTGCACATTGTTGTCAAGGGCATTGATTTCTGTCGAACGTTCGCCTTCAGTTCATCGATACTGAGGGTTGTAACATTTGATAAGAAGTTTATTAAGTAAGTAATTATATATATATATATATATATATAATTGAATGTTTGTCTGTCTGTGTGTCTCTTAAGCCTTTCTAAACCGTTCATCCGATAGCATGAAAATTTAGGGAACGGTTGGACGCATGCCAGGGAAGGTTTCTGAATTAGTTTGGACCCGCTAGGTAGCGCTTTGGTCGAGATATTTTGAAAAATTGTATTTATGGTCCGATTTGCCTCGTATTCAGAATACGTGTTACTTAAATGGAAAGAATTATCTCCGCAAAAAATGGTCCCGCTAGTTGGCGCCGGGGTTGAGATATTTAGAAAAATTATATTTATGGACCGATTTGGTTCGTATTCAGAATATGAATATTAGTTACGTGAAAATAAATATTTTTGCAAAAACTGTACCCGCTAGGTGGGGCCGGTGTCGACATATTTACGAAACAAACAAATATTCAAATAGACTTTTTTATTCTATATATATATATAAAAAATGCATGTTCGTATGTGTGTCCGCTAAAGATAAAAACACTAATGGACCGATTTACGCGCGGGAAAACGGGGAAAAGGTGGAAAGAGAAAAGGGGAAAACGGGAAAGGCTAAAAAGGAAACTGGGTGAGCGATGATGGAGAAGAGCGAAATAAAATAAATTTCTTATAGTAACAAATGCTTTAATAATAAATAAAAAAAAAAAATAATAATTAAATAGTTCAAGAGATAATGATAAAATAATACCATAACATAATTTATGAAATTGTATAGTTTATACGTTGACAGAGGACTTTTGCTAAGAGGAATTTTAGAGGTAAATCTTTTTTTATTTAATTTTTTTGGGATGAGGCAAAATCAGTCTAACTAATGCGTCGAGGGGGAGAGAGGGACGGGAGTTTTAACAAACGCAGCTGGCTTCCTTCGCTCTGATTGGCTACCGTCAGACAGTACTGAACAAGCGTTGTACAATTCAAATACAACCGAAAATATGTGTACATGTGTGTGTGCGTACGTATGAGTATATTGCTGTGCGAGTAACACGTTAATATAGACGTTTTCTTATATAGACGTTCGATATAATTAAATTAAATCAAGATTTGTCGATTATTTTATATTTATTACATTTTATTTAAAATAATAATTAATCTCCCTTAATATTTATAATTTTTTTTTTTTAAATATTACGATAAAGTTTATCTGTTTTGTAAAGTAATTTAAAAAAAAAAGATTCTTATTTAACTTATTAAAAATAAATCCATTAAAATAAAAAAAAAATAGATTGTAATAAAATCTTTACGAAGCTATATAAATATATTACTAGGATGAAAAATTATGATGCAAGTGTTATCGCACATAAAAACATATAACAAGACGGTCAGGAACCGCTTTGCTGGCCGTTCCCGTGTTACTAGAGAGCCTCCTAAAATTTTTAAATTTACCATCTGTTAAAAACAATAATTACAATTACTGTTTTTAAGATGCTTTTTTTCTAAACGGCAATTGCAATTATTATTTTTAAACGTTGCATATCTTAGGTTAAGCTGAGAGCGGATGATACTCGGTCCGGTCACAGTCTTTCAATAGATTTCAATGCCTCGGCACAAAATGAAGAAAAGCCAAAAACTGTGACGCTACATTAAAGACTTCACAATTTATCATTAAAGCTAAATCGTCTAGATGAAAACCCTTTTTTTATTTATTTTATCGCTACGTTGCTTAGATAGGGAGATATGCAGCGTTAAAGACAAAAGTGGCCTTTTACCTTTAAAATGGAACATTTCCGTTTAACAAAATCGGAAAAAAGAAATTAAATGTAAAATTTTAAGATTTAAACTATTTTATTGCAGTTCACTTCTTTCTTTTTCCTGTTTAGCCTCCGGTAACTACTTTTCAGATAATACTTCAGAGGATGAATGAGGATATGTATGAGTGTACATGAAGTGTATGTAGTCTTTTACAGTCTCAGTTCGACCGTTCCTGTGATGTGTTAATTGAAACCCGACCACCAAAGAACACCGGTATCTACGATCCGGTATCCAAATCCGTGTAAAAATAACTTACTTTAGTAGGATTTGAACGCTAGAACTCTCGATTTCCAAATCAGCTGATTTGGGAAGACGCGTTCACCGCTAGACCAACCCGGTGGGTTATTGCAGTCGCTGATAAACTTTATTTCCCCTATGGGCTCGATCAAACGCGGAGAAATACTTTAAAATTTTTTTAAATGTTTTTTCTCGCCGATCTTTTTTTTAATTTGATTATTTTTTTAAATCTGAAGTATACGGTCAAGAAGATTATTCAAGCTTTAATTTTTTATTTATTCGCCATTTTAGACCTGTCGGTTGCAAAATTAAAGTAGTTTGATCAGAATCATTTTTTATCGTGACACATAGGTGTCCTTCTAATTTTTACTCCTTGTACGAAGTAAAGGAAGTATAACGATCAGAACAAATTTCGGTTTTCATATTTCAACGGAAATATTCATTTTGACTAGTTTTGGCGTGACGTCTGTACGTACGTATGTATCTCGAATAACTCAAAAACGATTAGCTGTAGGATGTTGAAGTTTTGGATTTACGACTGTTGTAACGTCTAGTTGTTGTCTACCTCCTCTTTTGATTGCAATCGACTGGACCAAAAGCGTTCAAAAAAACGCAAGATCAATAAAATTTGGATTTTGGACTTTTTCTTAACTGCAGTAAAAAGTCCTCATCGATAGCTTTTCAATGATATATGATAAGTGGTAATTATTTTCATCGGTTCCAGAGTTATAGAAAAATTAAATTTTAATTAATGAAATAATTAAATTCGGTACGAATCCGACTTCGTCTCCTTTTTTTTAATCATTTTTTTTAATTGATTTGTTAATAATTATTAACATCTGATTGTAAAAAAAAAATTACGATAAATAATAATTCAGTAATAACAATAAAATAAAAAAAAATGAAAACCTTTCAAAAGTTATTAATGAAATAAAATTTTACGTACTTTTCATTTAAAAAACTGTGTATATGTAATTTAATAGGCGAACAAGGAAGTCATGTAGTGTCCGCATCAGATTTTTTATGATTAATTCACCATATAAGATAGAAACTTGACAAGTGACCTTGTCGCTCACTTGTCAACAATAAAACTAAATCGGGGAGGCGCACCCCTTGTTACAATTAAAACTGTTGAAGTTCTTATATCTAAAAGGTAGCAATTTAGGCTGCCACGCCTCGGTCGCTGTATGCCAGCTAGTACCTGTCCACCATTTAACAGCGCTTGGAGCTATTTTGGCTGGTGGCCAGCCATTATCTCAAGGAAGGATTCCTACAACAGAGCTTAGGAGTCATTATTACATTACACAACCCTTAAAATTAACGATGACGGTTGAACATAGCAACCTCATCGTGGAACTCACACACGGTCCGCCAATGCGGCTCTCGCCAGATTGACTCGGAACGGAACCCTTCGGGCTTCCCCTGGTGACGGACTTTTCCACAACTAGGTGCGCATCTTTAAACTGAGCCGTACGGTTAGACAAATAGTCTGTTACCACGGCTTGCAGGGATTCGGGAACATTGCGGCGTGCCAAAGCATAGAGGACAGAACGCCAACACAAGGAAGGAAATGCCGCCTCTATATAAATAAAAATAGCCAAAACATATTTGCAGTCGGCGCTTTCCACCTCGGCAAGAGCATTTAAGATGCAGTCCTCGGTGCCAACCCCTTTAATGAAACCGTATCGGCCTCGATTTAGAAAACAGCTTATATCGATGCTTTCCTCGAGCCGTTCCACAACCAGCCTTTCAAGCAACTCGCCGAGAACCGGCAAGAGGCTGATGGGTCGATAACTGCCGACCTCACCAGGATCCTTTCCAGGTTTCAGGAGTACCCTTAACAAGGCCACCTTTCAAGCAGCTTAGGCATCCCGTGAACAGTCTGCCAAGCGGTTCTCTTATGACAGGCAGTAGATGGTAAAAAATATCCGGGTCAAGTCGGTAAATAAGTACTGTATAGTACTTATTTAATTTTTTTTACGGTTACTGTTCAGCAACCAAAAAATGTAGTTTTAGATTTTAATTAATTTTTTCTTTCCCGTCTGTATAGCAGCTATAGCTATATAGAAGCGAAAGTATAATAATCGGTCAACACCGGGCATATCCGGTTCTCACCGAGTCTTGACGAAGTGACCCCTAAGGATACCAGAAAACCGAAAGATGGCATCGAAACTTCCGTAAAACCGAAATTTCCGCGATAAAATGTGCGCATATATGTATGCATGTTGGTGTGTAAATCGCCTTATATCTCCAGAAATACTTGACCGATTTTCACCAAACTTGACTATAATATTATTATAGAAGGGACATCGGCGCTATTAAATTTTCAATTAAGAAGGTCAGCGGATGGGAGATACAGGGGGAAAAACGAAATCGTCTCCCGATTTTGCATAATTAAAGTTATATATATATTTTTTTATAATTTTGTGAATATCAATAAACAATTTTGTAAAAAACGTTTTTGCTAAATTACCACCACCTCTAAAAATAGTTTTCGGTGCGGCCTATAAATCACCTTATACTCGTAACTCCAGAACGGATTTTTTTTTTTATTCTGAAGTTATTGAAAGCAGTACAAGGGGTGATTTTCGTTGCAGGTTTTTGTCGATAATTTTGTGAATATAAATAAACAAACAACTGTTGTAAAAAAAATTTCAAAATTTCACCCCCACCCGTAAAAATTATTTTAATTTTGAAGAGTTATAGACGGTAGTATAAGGGGTGATTTTCGTTGCATTCTTTTAAGTTAATTTGTGAACGATTATAAAAGAAACATCTTTCGTGTAAAACCGTTTTCTAAATTGCACACTTCACTCCAAAAAATATTAATAATTTTGAAACGTTGTAGAAGGCAAAGCAGCGGGTCTTTTTCGTCGTAGTTATTTCCGTTTGAATCTCGTCGGATCCACAAATTTGTTCCCCATCAAGAACAAATTCTTCAACAACTAGGTGCTGCGCACCTAGTTGTTGAAGAATTTGTTGAAAAAAATTTTAGATGGAATAATTTTGTTGTTTAAAAGTAACGGTAAAGATGTCGTGACATTCGTTGCCATAGTGGGGGTTGACAGAGAAATATGTGTGTCCCGCAGTTGTGCTGTATAAGTGTACGGGAAAGTGTAGTACGTGTGTTCGTAGACTCAATTTGTAAGACTTGTTACTGACTCGAGTGAACGTCATCCAGTTTTCTTCTTTTTGTCGAGATATTACTGATTAAGGTGAGTAATTACTTTTTTAATTTTTTTTACAATTTTTGAAACAATAATCTGCAGATGTTTTCTCTTTCTATGTATGTATTCAAATAATTTATTAAATTAAAAATGTTAATAGTCCGAATTTACACTCATTAATTTAAAAAAATAAATAATTATTCACCGTGTTTAAATTTTCTTCGTAACATTTAAAAAATATTTACCGTTAATTTTTTTAATTGAATTTTTCTGTTTTAAATTTATTACGAGGCACAAAAACATCAATTTGCTGGATCAAACAACCTACTAACATGACGGTTTTGGTTTGACTCCAAGCGTTGAGTCAATTCTTACCAATTTTTTTTTATACAAAAAAAAACCCTCATGGTTTAACTTTAATTTTAAGTTTCAGTTTAATAAGATGCGCTTATTTAAATATTTATATTTGGTTTCTTAAAAACAAATTTATTATTATAAGAGTTAATTTTTTGAATTTAAATTGAGAATATTTTATTAAGCTTCCGGGTTTATTTTCATCTATTTTGAACCCTTGTTTTTTTATATTAAATTGATTTAAGGTTAGGGGTAGCTTTAAGTTCTAATTTTGATGGTTTAAATTGTTAGCTTTTAAGATTATTTTTATCTATTTTGAATTCTTTGTTTTGACTTAAGGTTTAGTCGGGGTATTAACGGGCTCATGTAGAGGCCCCTACTTCAGGTTCTATAATTTTAGCCGGTGTAATATTAAAGTTGGGGGGTATGGTTACCCCCAGTATGGGGGGCTTTACCCCCAGTAAAGTATGGGGGTATGGTTGGATTCGTCGATTAGGTTACATTTATTTTTTTTAATTTAATTACGGTTATTTTTTTGTTAGTATTTGTTTATTTGGTCGTTAGAATATTTTGTATAATTCAAAGAGATTTAAAGGTTCTTGTTGCTTATTCTTCGTCTGTTTGTCACATAAGTCTGGTTATTTACTATAACTGGTTTGGGATTAATCGGTTCATCGTGTTTTATGGTCGCTCCTGCTTTTGTTATTTACATATGTCGGGGTTATTTACGATCGATCGGGAAGACGAAGATTCTTTCTCGTTAAGGGATTGCTTAATTATTTACCTTTACTTAGTTTTTTTTTTATTTTTGGTTTGCGTCTTCTGGTCCTCCTAGATTGAATTTATTTTCTGAGATTAGTTTAATTATTTCTATTTTAAGATGAAGATTTTATTTTTTATTTTTCCTGCTTGTTATAAAGTAATAATAACTCAGCACGGTCTTTATTCCGGTGATTTAATTTTAATTAGCTCTTGTTATGTTCGTGAATTTTATGTTTTGCTTCGTCATTGTTTCTTTATTTTTTTATATAATATTTGATTTATTTATTTTAATTTAAAATTTTGATTTGTGATGTCAAAGATCTTTTCGAGAATAAGGCTATGTTTTTCTGTTACAATCTTTTTTTTTCTTTGGTATTTATTTGTTTGAATATGATTTCGTTTGTTTTTGATTGAATTTCTTGTTTTTTATGTCTTGTATTTTTAATTAGAAGTTGTGTTTTATTTTATAGTCTTGGTGATTTAAATTTAGTTCGGTTTTATTATTTGGTTGTTTTATTTATTCTAAGTACGGTTTTTTTTTATTTTAATACCTGATTTTATTTGTTTATTATTAGGCTGAGATGGTCTCGGGTTAATTTTTTATTGTTTAGTTATTTATTATCAAAATAGAGTTTCTTTATGTTCTGGTCTTATTACTTTATTAATAAATCGTGCAGGCGATGTATTTTTAATTTTGTGTATCGGTTTATTTATTAATTTTGGTTCTTTTCATTATATTTTTTTGACGGTGATTTTATTAATTTGGTTTTATTTGCTGCTTCTTTTACTAAAAGCGTTCGGTTCCCCTTTTGTGTTTGGTTGCCTTCGGCGACGGCAGCTCCTACCCCTGTTTCTACTTTGGTGACTTCTGGTGTTTATTTAATTATTTTATTTATTTTTGCGATACTTGTGCCGCTCGTTTAGAAAATGATTTGATGAAGATTATTGCTTTTTCTACTCTTAGACGGTTGGGATTTATATTTTTTATTCTTTCTCTTGGGTCTTCATCTCTTTGTTTTATTCATTTATTAATTCACGCTGTGTTTAAATCGTTACTTTTTTGTGTTCCGGTATTATTTTTATTCATTGTTTTTTAGGTAGTCAAGATATCCGATTTATAGGAGACTTAGTTAAGCATTTTTTGTTTCTTTAGTTTGTTTATGTGGATTTCCTTTTTTTTCTGGGTTTTATTCAAGGGATTTTATTTTAGATTTTTTTTAAATATTTAGTTTTTTTTAGGGCGGTGGCGGGGGTTACTTTTATTTATAATTTACGTTTAATTTATTATTTGTTTTCTTCTAATTCTTTTTTCCCTTATATTAATTTTTCTTATAGTTTATATCTGAATATTTCTCTTTTTTTATATATTTTTTTGTTTATTTGTTGGTTTTTTTATGTTTTGATTATTTAAGGATGATTTTTTTTTGTTTAGCCTGTTGATTTTAGGTTAATTTTTTTATATTTATTTATTTTTTGTTTGTTTTTGGATGTAGTGAGTTTATATTTTTACTTTGGTTTGATTTATGTATGGTTTTTGGGTTTTTATTCTTCTGGTTTTTTTTTAAATTTTGTTATTTTATATATGGATTACTTGTAGAGTATTTTGTTTCAGGTGGCTTAATTGGGTTTTTGAGGTGGTTAGGATTTTTTTTTATAGGTGTACTTGAACGTTCTTAGATTTTACTTTTTTTGTTCGGATAGCTTAATTTAAAGCTTAACATTGAAATTGTTATTATGAATTTTTTCTCTGGACATTTACAAAATTTATTTATTTATACGTTGAAAGTATTGTTGTTTTTTTTAAACTATATAAATAAGAATAAAGTCTTTCACTTGAAAGGTAATTAGCGGCTCCTTTTCTTTTAATTCTCTTGACTGGATATTATCAATTTTTTCGTTAACAGTGGAATAGCTTCTATTTTAGCTTCAGCTAATTTGAGTATGAGGATTATCCTTAATATTAAGTCGAAATTAATTGTAATCTTCTTCATTACTCTATTTAAGAGAAATTGATTTTTCAATAATTTTTATTTGCAAAGTAAATGTTATATTTAACTATTCTCCTTCTTTACTTCGTTCTAGTATTCCTATCTTTCATACCGTGTATATGTCGATTTCAGGCGTAAGTTTGTCTTCTTCAACAGCCCGTAATTCATCTAAACAATAACGCGTAAGTAAACGATCGCGCAGGAGTTATAAATTAAAAACGTAAGTAATTTCATCAGAGGGTTAGATACCGGGATTTCGGTTCGATTCCCAGCTTGTGTTCATTTTTTTTTTAGCTATTTATCGCACTGTATCGCGTAAGAATTTATTATAACTGAAAGTTACTTCAAATTTATCGTTAAAATAAATGTATTTTTTTTTTTAATAGAAAGCTGAAAACCAACAAAGTCGAATAAAATACGCTAGTAATTAAAATGCGTCTCCATTCTATCGCGTGCTAAAAATTAACTATTTCTTAAAACATTAAAATAAAAATATTCCTATATATACATAATTCCCTTAAAATTACTATTAAGAACCGGATAATCGACTGAACGTAACGTAGATATTGATTTCATACTTATAGATTTTTATAGAAATATTTAATCGTGATTTTGGTTATTGCGAATTAAATATCTTTTCAACAAGTAAAGTAATCAAATGTAAATTTTTTAACAGAAAGCTTGGCACCGTATTTTTTTAATTTTTATATATATAAAATGATTTCATTCGTTATTTTGGTCGTAATAAAATTCTTAGATGTTAGCGGTAATTTCAAAATTGAAAACGACATACGGTGTTGGATAAATGATTATTAGAAGAACCTGTCGATCGACTGCCGTTCAATTAGCTCTCGCAAAAACGTTTTCCTGCATTTACACCCTCAGGCTCTATAAACAATGAAGATTATAGGAAAGTAATTTGAAAGTCTAAAATTTTTTTAGTTGTTTTACAAAAAGCGAATCAAACTTTCAAAATTATGATCCGTCGCCATCGATAGTATTTTTTTTACGGAGCCCGGTGCATATGCCTTTTTTGGCGTCTTCTTACTCGATCTGTTGCAAGCAGGTCTTGTTAAATATAAATAGTTAAAATATTTAACGTTTCCTTTTTTATTTGTGAATGGAGACAACAAGGATGTAAATTCCGGCGACTTCGATTGTCGTTTAGTATTTTTATTTTATTTTACCTGTATGTAACGGTTTGATTACTTTTATTTTAATCGATGCGTTTACGTCAGCTGCGGGGTAACATTTTTGAAAAATATTCAATCTGTAAAAGAATGCAACATAATAAAATTTCTTACGGGAATGTATAAGAAACGGAAAACCGACTTGGTTAAACTGTCTTCGCATTTCTTTTTTTACAATATCAAAGTTCGATATTTATTTTTTCGTTTGACGCCTAAAGGCTCATGCCCAAATTAAAATTTTTTTTTAATAATATGACGGTTAAGTAGATAAATATTTTCATACGTAAAAAATTAACGGCATTTGGAACCAACACGTTTCGGATATAAGTCGGTTACGCGATACATTTTAATCTGAGAATGTAAACTGAAATGTACATTTTTTTTGTCAACCAGAACGGTAGTAGTAAAAAATTAACCAGAAAATTATGTCCTCTTTCAATTGTAATACGTATTATACGTGTCGGCTGTTAAGCGTGTCAATCGACCTAACAATTTCCAATGGAGTAAATTTTCTGTGAAAAAATACTCATCCCGTACATTTTATCGATCGATGAAATCAAAATAATGAATCCGCGATGAAAAAATATTTTGTTAAGTTTCGAGTTTTTTGCGTAATTAAAGAATGGAGGAATCTCTTACTCGTACATATTTTTAAAACAGAAATCCGTTCTTTTTGTACAGTAAATAATTCTGGGTTCGATTTCAGGGTTAGGCTTGGAATTATGTTATATTATTTTCAAAATTCGTAAATCATAAACCCTCTTGTAAAAAAAAATGCGTGAATATTAAACGGTTACCGACCGGTTTCCTATTTACGACTGGTGAAATAGCAGCGAAAAGGTTTTTCTTTGTTCGATTCAAAATTTGTATAGGCTATACAATTTTAGGAATAATGACTTTAAAATTTCTCATTCACTAAACTAAGGAAGTTATAAAAACTTATTCTAATCTTAGCTGATTGTAGACAATGGCCTGCTATGCGGGCAGGTACCGTAACGGTAACTATACAATCTCACTACGGAAGCCAAGGATGGAATCCCCCGATCTATCGAAAACACGTTTAAGTCTTAATATATGTCCAAGCCTGTCGAATAAGGGTTAATATTATTTTGAATTCCAAGTAATATGTTCATAACGTTTTGGAAGGTCGGTAAGCGATTAGTTTCATCTTTTTGTTTCCCGAGAATTTTATACTATCTTACCTACCTGAAATATTTCGGTAGGGCGATAACCGTAAATTCTTTTCAGGTATAAACATTTGTTAGTGCAAAATTTAAAGTTACATCGGAAACAAATAATGTTGAAATTATGGCCCAAACCCTAATAATAACAGCCTTCCGATAATTATAATAAAAACTAATTTGCAATACTACAAATTAAACGGCCCGGTCAACTGAGGTATTGTTTACTTTAATTATCATATTTAATTTAAAAATTTACCTTCATATTTTCAGTTCTAAAGTCAACAAATTTTGAAAAAATTTAAACAATTTTGAAGTTTCAAAAATTTATTACAGATTTAGAAGGTAAATCGGTTGTTATTTTAGTACGGTGCGAATTATAAACTTCTCAATTTGGCTTTAACATATACAAGTACAGCATTTATATATATATAACCAGACAAAGAAAATATTTTCGTGTGTCTCAACGCAATACTTCGGCTTATGAGAAGGGCCGTATTACGTTTCTACTGCCTTATTTAATAAATTGAAAGACTTAAAAATATCCCACCGATTCGATTAAAATACAATCAAAAAATTTTGTTTGTCGATGAAGTTTTACAAATGATTTTCCGCATCCCTTTCAGTCTATACATAAATATACGCTTAAAATATTTTTGAATAACCGCTGAATTGTTTTCCTCTTCCAAACATAATGTTTTTCTGCAATTTCCAGGGAGAAGTACGGTCCACTTCTTTTTGTTTTTAGAGAACACCGTTACGGAAACAAACCGATCTCGATGTGTGAAAACCGGCTTTTTTCTCTCGATTAGAGGCCTCCGAGATCGCCAGATCTCTTTGTGTGGGATATCGTAAAGAATCCGTGTAAGCGCCTCCTCTTCAGGCTACAGCGGTCGAACTGTGGAACCGCATAACCACCACCGTGTGCTAGCGGTGAACCTTGTGCATCCCGCGGGGGGACGTAAAAACTTCACGAATAACACGTAATATAAAATTAATCTTAAGTTTTTATATTCGATATTTTTCAAAATGTAAAAGATTCAGATCGCACGATTTTTTTTAGGATACGCTTTTTTCCGTTCGTATATTTCCTTTACTACTGCTATTCTAATATTTATTATTTAATTTCACTTTTTTAATATCTTTTTAGCATTTTATCAAAGTATCTGTACTTTTTTCTTGACGGATATATTCAATCGCTTTTAATTAATTTATTTTTTTATCAAGATTCATTTTCTTACTGCTTCTTCGTTTTTAATTTTGAAATCATCTGTTGAATATCCTGCGTTTTATCTTCAAAAAAGTGTCGTGTAAAAGCTTACGTTTCCTCTTTCTAATGCTATTAAGCTGATTCCCTCTTATTCTTTTGTAGATAATATTTGATATACTAAAGTCAAATTAATACGCATGATTTTAAGAAAATATTTTGTTAAAAATGCAAATACAGTATTATTATTATTATTTGATGGAACAGAACACAAGTACTTAAGATATTGGAGAAATTACCTATTATATCATCGATTGAACCGATTACAGATATTTAAACTATACTTTTTACTTTAAAATAAATACCGGTCAAGTAAAATAAACCCTTGAGACTAAGTGAATAACCTTTTACTTATACTTATAAGTAAACACTTGTAACATTCGTAGTTTTCCCATTTTGCTTTTACTTATCCAGTAAACACTTATACGATTAATATCCTGTACATCATCATGTTCAGACACGTTTGTCAATACATCAAACGTTTCATTTGTTTTAATCTTTTCCCATCACAATGATCCGCGAAAATATGTTGGTATCTGATTAATTGGAGAATTATTTTGCGCATTTCTAACGCGTTTTTTATTAGCGAATTTTTTTTTTTTTGCTTTCTGTTATGAAACATAGTTTGCTGATTTTAAAAATAATACTTTCAAGCAAATCGGTTGAAAATTGGGCAAAATATGATGAAAAACCCGTGTCATAAATCACAGATTATTAACATATGTTAGTATAAGTGAACGTAGATTCAGAAAACTACGTTTTATAAAAATTCCCACCACTCAAAAGGCTATTCATATTGACAAAAGCCCATTTTTACTGTAAACTCTTATTCATTACGAATCGTTATGTGTTACATGTTTACCGATATCATTTGTCAGAAAAGATATTTATAGACCTCAAATAAAGTGACGTATTTATTTCTAAGTGCGTGCAATCCACAGCACCTATTACGCTCGGCATTTTAAAGCGAGATCTCCATTTTCTCTTGGCTTCATTTAACTCATGAGCATTCTGCGGGAAGCGAATCCACTCAGATGCCAGTGATTTGACTGGTTTGATGCAGCTCTCCAAGATTCCCTATCTAAAAAGTTAATCTAGAATGTTTGATAAGGTTACTAAATAGCTACCTTGAAATTCTACCGGTAAATACTTGAATACTCTTCCGAACTTGGATTTTATTCACTCGTTTTAAGTAAAGTCTGACCGGAATCAGTAATTGCGTATAGTTACAAGTAAACGCTTGATAAGTAAAGGTTATTCACTTCCCTATTTTACAAGTAAAGAGAATACTTGTCAAGTATTTGGTTTACCGTTGTTTATTCACAGAACTGCAAGTAAAAACTTGTATAATTGCAAGTAAAAGTAAATAATGGTTTTTATTCGCTTCACTAATAGTTGATAATCTATAGATCTCCTTATAACATATACGTACGATGGGTAAAGTTAGTTTAAAATATAATCAAAAGAATGATAGTTTGTTTTCAGATGAAGCAAAAAAAAAAAAAAACAAATCAAAAACGCGTAGTTGTTAGCCATAAATTATTTATGATGACCTAATGCGTCAAAATGTATTTTTTTATTATTAAATAAAAAAAAATCTTTTATTTCATTTATTAATTTATAACATATCCGTGTGATTTTTTTCTAAATTCTTATTACAAAGAAATTACGCAACGTCAATGTATTTTTCGTAATAACGGTCATAAATATAAGGGGAAAGTAAACATTCAGAAAAAATTATTAAATCTATCGAATGAGATTACGTGTGTGTTGCGCGCGCGCGATATTGGTAAAGAATTAGTTTTATGTAAAGAAATTAAATAATAGTTCGTTGTTAAAGTAATTAACTTAAAAATATTTTTTCAGTCCATTCGTGCATAAACCTTTAGGAATTTTTTTTATCGCAATTTAAATCGAATTCAAATAGGCCATTTCTTTCTAGCTTTAGTTTGTTCCATTTTTCAATAATATACAAACATATATATATATATATATATTAGCCGCCGGAATATGCTAAAATGTTTTCCATTCTTCACTACCATCCACCATTCACAAGCTTTCGAGTTTTGTATTTATTGTCGGCTGAGAAAAAAACCAGCAAAAAATCTCAATTTTTTCTTCGGTTGTAGAACAATTTACCCTACACTTGACACGCTTATTTCATGCCGTTTGAAAATTTAGCGTATTAGTCTTCGAACAGTCGTCGTAGGCAGGCTGTCGATTAGTTTCTATTGCGTATTTCCGTAAACGCATTACATGTAGTTAATATGCCAAGGTAGATCTAGAAACTGTAAGGACTCTGAAATGAAAAGATTAGCGCAGAAACAAAAGCGTGTAGAAGAGCGTAAAACTAATAATATTTGATAAAATCAAATTATTTGTTATACTTCTTTCTGTATCAGATTTGACGGAAAAATTTTCACGATTATTCAGTAGAATAATCATTTTTATAGATTTGCTAGAGTGGTAGGGGGCGATCGTGTTGAAGCTTATTTTACTGTATTAATATGAGTACAAATTAATCGGGGTTAATTATTTAGTTGTTTCGAAGGCCGTGAAAATAATTAAAAAATTTTTAAATTAATTCAGTCTAAAATTAAATTACTTTAAATCGAATTATTTAATAATAGTAACAAAAAAATTTATTAATATTTAATTTATTTGCAAGCGGGCATATAAAGGATTGTCTTCACCCGTAAAAAGTAATTTCAAATGCGGATACTATACGACAAAGAAATTAAAGCCGAGTATGACCTCAGATTCGTCGTCCTAATTACATAATATATCGAGGGAATCGTCCGTATAGTTTGATTTTGTGGTTTTAACCTAAAATATTTTGTCGATAAAGAATAATAGTTTTCTAGAAGCCTCCATTTTGCGGTTACAATTTTTCATTCCTGTGCGTCTAATAGATAAGCAAATTTGCGACTTTGGTGTATCTTTTTTACCTGAACGGTATTCATGTAATTGTGGGAACAACCTTCATTATAATCTCAACGGTACGATGCATAAGATACATTTTTCAGCCAGGCATCACCTAGGCTTAGAAGCAGCAATCTGATACTGACATTTTTTTAGACGTAATTTGATTATTCCTATATCTTTCAATTTACTGATGAGGAAAATAATAATAATCTTTTTAGTACAAAAAGTATAATTAGCCTCCAACTAATAGATTTAATAAAATTAAAAAGATAATCCAAATTACAATAACAATAATTTCACTAAGATCAATCATTATTATAATGATAATATTCACAATATTAATCTCTAAAAAAAATAAAATAAGACGAGAAAAAAATTCACCATTTGAATGCGGATTTTCAAAAATATCATCAACACGAAAATCGTTTTCTACTCACTTCTTTTTAATTGCAACAATCTTCTTAATCTTCGACATTGAAATTTCAATAATCATACCAATATTCTCAACAAAAATAATAATTATAGAAGAATGACTAATTTCATCAACAGTTACAATCTTAATCCTAATTATAGGACTTATCCGTGAATGAAAAATAGGAATACTAGAATGAAGAAATTAAGGAGAATAGTTAAATATAACATTTACTTTGCAAATAAAAATTATTGAATAATCAATTTCTCTTAAATAGAGTAAAGAAGTAAAATTACAATTAATTTCGACTTAATTTTAAGGATAATCCTCATACTCAATTTAACTGAAGCTAAATAGAAGCTATTCACTGTTAATGAAAAAATTGATTATATCCAGTTAAAAGAATAAAAAGTAAAGGAGCCGCTAACTACCTTTCAAGTGAAATCACTTTATTCTTATTTATATAGTTTAAAAAAAACAATACACTTTCAATGTATAAATAAATAAATTTTATAAATGTCCAGAGAAAAAATTCATAATAACAATTTCAATGTTAGGCTTTTAATTATGCTATCCGAACAAAAAAAAAACAAAAAAACTTAAGAATATTTAAAGTAAACCTATCAAAAAAAAACCTAACCATTGCAAAAATCCAACTAAACCACCCGAAACAAAATATTCTAATCAACTAATCTATAACTAAAATAACAAAAACTAAAAAACCGATTTAAAAAAACCCTGAAGAATAAAATCTTAAAAATCACATAGATCTGAACAAATAAAAATAAATTAAACCAAAATAAAAATATAAAAAACTCAAAACATCAAAAAACAAAAACAAAGGAATTAATTTTATCAAACATTATTATATCTCCAATACTTAAACACCCTATATCACTAGGATCAATACTAATTTTCCAAACAGCCCTAATGTGCAGAAATAATTCAATAATAATTAAATCATCATGATATCTTTATATTATATTCTTCACAACAGTAGGAGGACTAATAATTATATTCATATATATATATATATATATATCAAGAATTGCATCAAATTAAAAATTCAAACAAACAACAAAAATTTTTTTAATCTGAATATTAGTCGCATTAATTTCTGTTATAATAAGAAATTTAGATCCAACAACAGAAATAATTACTAAACTTAATGAAATAAAGGAAATGACAACCGAACTAACTGAAGAAAAATCAACAAGAAAAGTTTTTAGAATATATAAAATAAATATTACAATTATAATAATATTAATCCTAATTATTACAATAAACTCAGTAAACAACATCGTAAGAACATTTGAAGGACCACTTAAAAAAACTTATGTTTAAATCGATACGTAAATTAAGACCGATTAATTCCTTAATTGATTTACCAAGACCATCAAATATTTCATTACGATGAAACTTTGGATCGCTTCTACGAATACGCTTAATAATTCAAATTATTTCAGGATTATTCCTAGCGATACATTATTCACCAAGAATTGATAAAGCTTTTAAAAGAATTGTACATATTACCCGAGAGGTGAATTACGGATGAATAATTCGAAATATTCACGCAAATGGTGCATCATTATTCTTCATTTTAATTTTTATACACGCAGGACGAGGTATATATTATGGATCATTTAAATAAAAGAAAACATGAATATCAGGATCATTAATTCTTTTAACGTTAATGGCAACCGCATTCATAGGATATGTACTACCGTGAGGTCAAATATCCTTCTGAGGAGCAACAGTAATTACAAACTTAATTTCAGCAATTCCTTACATAGGAGAAATAGTAGTACAATGAGTATGAGGGGTGGGGGGGATTTGCTGTAGACAATCCTACGCTAAATCGATTCTTCACATTCCACTTTATTTTACCATTCATCTTATCAATAATAGTAATGTTACACCTAATATTCCTACACGAATCCGGATCATCCAACCCACTAGGTATGGAAAACAATATTGACAAAATTCCATTTCACCCCTACTTTACAACAAAGGATATCTTAGGAATAGCAATAACAATAATAATTTTTACAATAATAATTAATTTAAATCCATTCCTCACTATAGACCCAGAAAATTTTACACCAGCAAATCCACTAAGAACACCTCCACACATTCAACCAGAATGATACTTTCTATTCGCATATGCAATTCTACGATCTATCCCTAGAAAATTAGGAGGAGTAGTAGCACTAATAATATCGATTATAATTATTATATCGATACCATTCTCAATAAAAATAAAATTCCAAACAAGATCATTCTACCCGATAAATAAAATAATATTTTGAACTATAGTAAATACATTTATTTTACTCGCATGAATCGGCGCACGACCAGTAGAAGAACCATATATTATTACAGGACAAATCTTAACCGCAATTTACTTTTCATTTTTTATTATTCATCCCATGTCTGCAAAGAAATGAGATAAGTTAATAAGCTCAAAGCAATATAACTTGAAATTATAGGAAAGTATAAAATACTATTAACTTTTTTTTCACCTTAAAATAATGAAAAACAAAAAAATCCTAAAAAAAATAAAAACCAAAATATAATTTAAAGTAACAGGTAAATAGCTCCTTCAACACATATATATTAATTTATCATAACGATAACGAGGAAAGGAACCACGAACCCATACAAAAAAATAAATAAGAAAAACAACCCTAATAAAAAAAAAAATTTATACAATCACCCCCCAAAAAAACTAAACAAGTAAAAAATCTCATAAATATTATATTTCTATATTCAGATAAAAAAATAAAGAGAATCTAAATGATCTGTATTCAACATTAAATCCAGAAACCAACTCTGACTCACCCTCAGAAAAATCAAATGGAGAACGATTAGTTTCAGCCAAAATACAAGAAAGAAAAATTATAAATAAAGGAAAAGAAAAAAAAATAAACCAAACATCCAACTGAAAATAACAAAAATAATTCAAATTAAAAGACTCGCAATATAAAATAAAACAAAAAAATAACTAAAAAAAAAAAAACAACTTCATAAGAAATTCTTTGAGAAATTCTACGTATACAACCCAATAAAGAGAATTAGATGACCAACCAGGAATTATAATAAAATAAACCCCCAAACCAGAACAACAAAAAAAAAAGACAATAAGGAAATCCAACAAAATTAAAACTAAAAGGAAATATTAACCAAAAAATTAAAGAAACAGAAAGACCCAGAATAGGTACAAAAAAATAAATCAAATAATTTCCAAAAACAAGAAAATAAAATTCCCTTCTAAATAACTTTAAAGCATCTCTAAAAGGCTGCAACAAACCAAATAAACCAACCCTATTAGGACCCTTGCGGAATTGAATGTAACCTAAAATCCTACGTTCAAATAAAGTAAAAAAAGCAACACCCAAAAGAATAAAAATAAATAAAAAAAAAGAACTAAGAATAAACATTTACTAACTGTAAAAATACATTATTAAATTCTAAATTTAAAGCACTTGAATCTGCCAAATTAGTAAATAAATTATTATATTACCAAAAATCCTTTCGTACCAATTAAAATAAATTTAAAGAAGATAGAAACCAACCTGGCTCACGCCGGCTTGAACTGAGATCATGTAAAATTTCAAAGGTCGAACAGACCCAAAACTGTAAAACCTACCCCACAGAAACTTTTAATCCAACATCGAGGTCGCAAACAAATCTATCAATAAGAACTCTCCAGATTTATAACGCTGTTATCCCTAAGGTATCTTAATATTTTAATCAAAATAAAGGATCAATTACACATAAAAAAAATGTAAAAAAAAAATAAAGATTAAAATTTTATTTGTCACCCCAACAAAATTTAATTAATAAAAATTTAAAAAATAAACTAAAGAAAAAAAAAATTTTTAAATAAAATAAAGATCTATAGGGTCTTATCCTCTCCTAAATTTAAGCTTTTTAACTTAAAAATAAAATTCAAACTAAATTTCAAAAATAAAGTATAATTCTCGTCAAACCAATCATTCCAGACCTCAATTAAAAGACTAATTATTATGCTACCTTAGCACAGTCAAAATACTGCAGCTATTTAAATCATTGAGCAGGCCAAACCTTAAATAAATCACAAAAGGACATGTTTTTGATAAACAGGCGAAATTATTTCTTGCCTAATTCATAAATAAAATTTTTAAATCTACTAATTTAATCATAATTAAAAATCAAAAAATTAATTAAAATCCAGTAAAAAAATAAATATAAAAAAAACCCAATTTAATCTACAACGAACTTTAAATGATGAAAGATTCTAATCCAACAAGAAAAATAAAAAAAAATAAATTATATATAAAAAAAGAGCTTATCCACCCTTAATATAAAATTTCAAAATGAAAAAAAAAATAAAATTAACAAAAAGAAATTCTCGATTAAATCAATCTACCAGATAACCACATATAAAAAGAAATGAATTTCATATCGAAACAATCCCAAACTTATAAATAATTATTCCACAATAAAATACAGATTAAGATAGATCTTCACTATTCGGGGGAAAAAAAATAAATTTAAAAAATTAATTAACCCTGATACAAAAGGTACTAAAAAAAAATTATTATTCTAAAATAAAATTTATTTATCCAATACTAAATTAACAATTAAATGAATATAAAGAATTAACCAGTCAATTACTAGATAAAAGGTACATCTTCACGTTAAGAGATAATAATAGAGGTACACTTGCTCATGTTGAATTTGCTTAAGCAAATTAGATGTACTTAAGGAATTAATTAAATTTAAAAATTTTACTATAAAACAGGAAGACGTGATAAATGCAATTGTTGAAAGAATTGATTCGTTTGATTCATAGGTTCATGAGAATGAATATCTTTTATCAGGTATAAGTCAATCTAATATACTATATTAGGTGTTTCAAAAAGGACTCAACCCTAAAATTAAGAAGGTAGAAGTCACGCATAAATAAATTTTATTTCTCCGTATTATGTCAGTTGGCAACACTGTACTCAAGGTTAGCGCAGCTTGTAACGGTTTAAATGTCCTTCGTCTTATATGCTAGTGCTAAACCAGTATAAACCAGTATTCGTCTCTATTGTGTCAACTACGTCATTTTTCAAGGACAAAAGGACAAAAGTGTGTTTATTATTGCTCGAATAAATCTTACGAAAGAGTGAATAAAATAATATAAAATGATAAATTAAATTTTACATTTTTTTGTCTTTTTTTAACGATATTATTTTATCTGTAAGATAAATATTTTTAAATTTCAACGTTACTTTATTTACTGTAATAATTTAGGAGAATGACAAAACACTCGGAGCTTCCTTATATTATGTCTTGAAATGTTTATAAATTTGGATTATATAAAATTTATTAAAGTCCAAATTTTTCGTATACGTATGCATATTTATACGTATATACAAGTGGAAGATTATATATGATGTTAACTTTGTTTATTGTAGATATTTCCTGTCGCCCTATGTCTCAATTTAGCCATTCTTTTACCTTAATTTATAATATCTCCTTTTCCAAATATTTTATTATTTTCTTCTACGTAAACACACATGATGGGTTACATGATATATTGATGCTCTTGTATAAACATTGAAAAAATGAAATTCTCAAACTTTTTTTTTTCTTTGGTTATATTGTTTTACTTAATTATAAAAAGTGATTGATATTTATGCTGAAATTTTTTATGACTACCGATACTGAAAACAGATGTTTGCTGTAAGATTTTCGTTATTTGTGTATAGCAATAGGAACATATTAAAGTTTAACTGTTATATATAACTAAATTAAAGAAAATCAAATAAAAAAAAAAACCTATCAGACTCAACTGAATTGAACAGTAAAAAATCTTATTGTAAATAAGAATAAACCGAAATCCGATTCTAGATACACTTTCCAGTACATCTACTTTGTTACGACTTATCTCAATTTATGAGAGTGACGGGCGATATGTACATAATTAAGAGCAAAATTCAAAAAATTTATTAAAAAAAATTACTATTAAATCCAAATTCAGATTTAATCAAATTAAAAAATCAAAAAACAAAAATTAATGTAACCCATAATAACCTCTTTATAACTGCATCTTGACCTAACATAAATCTTTAAAAAGAAAAAGAAAATAAATTTTCATTACACTCGACGACAGAGATATACAAGAAAAAAAAGGTACAAAAAATCGTGGAATATCATTTAAATTACAGGTTCCTCTAAAAAGATTTAAAAACCGCCAGATCTATTAAATTTCAATTATAAAAAATATACTACCTTAGAAAAAAATTACTAATTAAGAATAACAGGGTATCTAATCCCGGTTTAAATTCAAATTTACATAGAAAAAAAAAATTTATTGTATAAATTTCACCTAAATACAAAATATTAAAACCAAATAAGACTAAATTCTAAAAAAAATTAACTTGAACCTGAGGAATAACCGCAAATGCTGGCACAACATTTTTTGGTTCTAAAAAATATAACTTAAATTAAAAAATTAAATTAAAAAACCTTAACACTGAAAATAAAAATTCACCATTAAGGATATTTAACCTAACAAAAATTTACATGCGTTATAAATTTAAAGCCAAATTTTAAAACAAAAATCAAATTTTTTTAAAAACTATATTTAAAGGGGACCTTAACTCCAAAATTTTAAACAACAAATTACATTCAAAAAAGGATCTCCTCCCTCGAGCAAACATAACTTCAAGCTACCCCTAACTGAAGTTAAATAAAATTATAGCTTAAACCAGTCAATAAAATCAAAAGCTAATAATTTAAGAAAAAGAAATATTAAATAAAGCTACCCTAACATTATCTAATTTAAATAAAAAAACAGTAGTTAAAATAAATAAAAGTAAACTTAAAAGTTGATATCTAAAAGCCACACAAATATAAGATAAAGCTACCCCTAACATTATCATAATTTTCTATAAAAAAAAAAAAAACAATGGTTCAAAATATATGAAAGTAAACTTAAACAACAATAATCTTAACATCACAAATAACAATAGTATAATAATAAATTTGTTTTTAAAGAACCAAAATAAATACTTAAATAAAACATATGTAATTATTTTACTAAACTAAAACTTAAGATAGGAATTAAACCATGAGGATTTTTTTTTTTTTTTTAATTATATATTTTTAAATACACTTATCATAATATAATTATATTCCTTAGGTTTTTTAAACTTTAAAATTTATTTGAATGAATAAAATTATTTTTAATAAAATCCTATTTAATTTAATTAAAAGTTGATTTTAATTAAATTCTTATAAAATAAGTATTTAATTAAAATTAAAATTTAATATCTTATTGATGCATTTAATTAAATAATTTATTTTAGATGATTATCTTTACAAAAACTATTTTACATTAAACTAAAAATCTATATTATATTAAAATCTTTATTTAAATATAAGAGGTTATCTATTATATAATAAATTTTTTAATTTATATAACACTTATGAATTAAAATATTATACTTAATAAGATTAAATATTAAAGGGTGAAATAGATATATTTAAATAAATATATTACTATATATAATATATATATTATAATATAACTATCTTTTTTCTTTTTTGTAACATAATAATTAATCAATTGAATGGTATAATATAAATATCTTATTATAACGAAAAAATTTATGTTTAAAATTGCAAAAAAATTAAATAAGCAAATAATGTACCGCATAAAAAAAATGATATATAAAAAAAAGGAAAAAAAAAACAATGGATTTTTATACTCAAGCAAGATGCCTGATTAAAGGATTACTTTGATGAAGTAAATTAAGTGAAACCTCACTCATGCTAAATTGTAAAATCCAGAATTAAACTGAAACTGAAGAAATCAAAATTCTTAATGCATCACACATCCTTTTACAAAAAGATAAGCTAAATTAAGCTTATGGGTTCATACTCCATCGATGAATAAATTCTCTTTTTAATTAAAATAAATTTATCAAAAACAATATTTATCACAACAATAACCGTAAGAATTATCATAACAATATCCTCCAACAGAATAATATTCTCATGAATATCTATAGAATTTAATTTCTTTTCTACCCCTTTTAAAAAAAATAAATAAAATAAATGAACAATCTATAAAATATTTAATTCAAAGAATATCCTCATCAATTATAATAACCTCAATAATTATTAATGCTATCATTAACTGCCTCATTAATGAAAGAATTTTAATAAAAATAGGTATAATCCCATTCCACCTATGAGTACCAAGAATCATGCAAATAATAAGATGAGAAATATGTATTATAATAACTATACAAAAAATCATTCCCACAATTATTGCAACCCAAATAACCAGAATTAAACTAATAATAACATCAATAATTACGGCACCAATCTCAGGAATAAAACAAACATCGCTAAAAAAATTAATAGCATACTCATCAATCTCAAATTCACCAGTAATAATCTTTTCATTAATAATTTCAAAACAACAATTTACTCTTCTATTAATTATATACACCATAATCAACTTAACTATAATAAACACGTTCAAAAAAAATAATATCAATTTTTTAAACCAAATCAATACTCAAACAAATTTAACAAAAACATCCCTAATAATTTCATCATTATCAATAAGAGGATTTTTAATAAAATGAATAATTATAAAATCAACAATTTGTATAGCACCAACAATTCCATTAATTATACTAATTTCATCAATTATATCAACATACATATACTTGAACATAATAATCCCTACAATAACCAAATCAAATAAATAAAAAATAATAAAAAAAAATCAACTATCCCGATTATCCTAAATTTAATAGGAATTCCAATAATAATAATTTTTAAATTAAACTAAAAAGAAGGATTTAAGTTAAAAAAACTATTAACCTTCAAAGTTAAAATTATTATTATAAATAAGCCTTAGCAAGTAATGCACCTCTATATTTGCAATATAGAATCATAATTGAATACAAGACAAATAATGAGAGGTTTAAAACCTTAAATAAATTTACAATCTATCGCCTAAATCAGCCATCCCATTCTCAATGAATAAATGAATATTTTCAACAAATCATAAAGATATCGGAACTCTTTATTTTATTTTTGGGCTCTGAGCTAGACTACTTGGAACAATAAGAATAATTATCCGATTAGAACTAATACAACCAGGATCGATAATTAAAAATGACCAAATTTATAATACCATCGTAACATCACACGCATTCATTATAATTTTCTTTATGGTTATACCAATTATAATTGGAGGATTTGGAAACTGACTAGTCCCTATTATAATCGGTGCACCAGACATGGCATTCCCACGAATAAATAACATAAGATTTTGATTACTACCACCATCAATTACACTTTTAATTGCAAGATCAATCGTAGGGTCAGGATCAGGAACAGGATGAACTGTTTACCCTCCTCTCTCAGCCCAAATTGCACATTCAGGACCTTCAGTAGACCTAAATATTTTTTCTCTTCACATTGCGGGATTAAGATCAATCATAGGAGAAATTAATTTTATTTCGACAACAATAAATATACGACCAAAAGGAATAACTATAGAAAAAATACCCCTTTTCTGTTGATCAGTCCTAATTACAGCAGTTTTACTGCTAGTATCATTACCAGTATTAGCCGGAGCAATCGCAATACTATTAACAGATCGAAACTTTAATACTTCATTTTTTGACCCCTCCTGCGGGGTCCCAATTTTATATCAACACTTATTTTGATTCTTTGGACATCCAGAAGTATATATTTTAATTCTACCAGGATTCGGATTAATCTCCCACATTATTACTAACGAAAGAGGAAAAATAATAACATTCGGTCATCTAGGAATAATTTATGCGATATTAGCAATTGGTATTTTAGGATTTATTGTATGAGCACACCACATATTTACTGTAGGTATAGATATTGACACACGAGCATACTTCACCTCTGCAACTATAATTATTGCAGTACCAACAGGAATTAAAATCTTTAGATGAATGGCCACTATACAAGGAATAACAAAAAAAAAAATCACCGCAAATAATTTGATCTATAGGATTTGTATTCCTATTCACTATCGGAGGATTAACAGGAGTAATTCTAGCCAACTCTTCTTAAATTGATGTAATTTTACACGATACATACTATGTTGTAGCCCATTTTCATTACGTATTATCAATAGGAACAGTATTCGCCATTATAGCAAGAATCATTCACTGATTTCCACTAATAACAGGTATAAGAATAAATAAAAAATGATTAAAAATTCAATTTTCAACCATATTTTTAGGAGTAAACCTAACATTCTTCCCGCAACACTTTTTAGGCGTAGCGGGAATACCACGACGATATTCAGATTACCCAGACGATTACATGACATGAAACACAATTTCATCCGTGGGATCATTAATTTCAATAATCAGAATTATAATATTCATATTCATCATACGAGAAGCCATAGCATTTAAACGAATTACAATCTTTAAAAACAATAAATCATCCTCAATTGAATGATTTTCAATTACACCACCCCCTGAACACTCTTTTAATGAACTACCACTAGTATCTAAGCCATTCTAAGAGTGGCAGAAAATTGCCATGAACTTAAAATTCATTAATAAATTTAAAAAATTTCCTTAGAAATATCATCATGAATAAAATTTAACATAATAAATAGAGCCAGACCAATTATAGAACAACTATTAAATTTCCACGATCACACTATAATAATTCTATTATCTATTACAGTAACAGTAACATTCTTACAGTAATTCTTCTCAGTAATATTCTTTACAACAGACAAACAAATATCGTTTGCATTAAATAAATTCGCTTATTCTATAAATTGTTTGTTATCCATCAATATTAAAATTACGAGTATATTGTGAATCTTCTGTTAATCCGCATTTCAGATAATAAGTAATTTGAAACTTAATTTTACTATTACTTAAGCGGTAAAGAAATTTATCAAAACTTTTGGTAATGCTACATATATTTATATGTGATTGTACGTTTAATAACGCGGGTCAAAAAGGAATAAAAACTTGTACCTGTAGTGTCATAAATGTCGGAATTTTTATTCATCAAAAGAGCGTTTCAATGAGTCTCTTTTGCTCTGCCTATATTCACCAACAATATTTCCGTCCTTGCCTTTTTCAATGCTTGCATTCCAATCTCCCTACTATTATTATATTTTCATCCTGTATTATGTATTTAATCGCTTTGTATATTTCTTTGTATACACATTCTACCTCATCATCATCATCATGGGCACTTGTAGGCATGTAGACGTTAACAATCGTCGGCTTTTGTTTTGATTTAATCCTTATTGCAACTATTCCATCGCCGTGCATTCCCGATCGTTCATTTTCAAAAAAATATGTGATGAACGTATCGTATACGAATCGGCGGATTGCGTATATAAGGAACGAAATCGGAGAAGCGAAATTGAAGCGCTTACAATTGAACCGCCGTTTTAACTTGGTCGATTCAACTACACGCGCCCGCACACAAACCATTGAAGACTGTTAGGCTCTGTAAAATGGCGGAACAAGCAGCACAGAGGCACCGACCACCATTAAGTCAAGTAATTTCTTTTTGATAATATGTAAATTAATTTTAATATGTACTTCATTTTTATTTAAGATATTTACTTATAAAAGGATGTGGATCCAATTACACTTCAGCAATCGGTTTGTTGAGCTGAAATCGGACCTTACATAATTTTACGCTTATAAATTTATTTAATTATTTTTTGTTTATAATTTTGCATGGATTTTAATCTAAGCTTATTTTCTAAAATTACAATAAAATGCGCTACATTCAGCTGCGAGTTCAACGTCATTATTTACAAATAATATTATATCGATTTATAACCGCGAGAGTGTTCATAACTTAACATAATAGGCATATATATTTCATGAAAGTATAAAGCTTAGGATAATACCAGAAACAGCTAAACCTGATTTGAACTTTAGTTTTAAGAAGCCATCATTATCCAGTTTGTTCGCTGTTACAGTGGTTTTCTTTGCGGTTCTTCAGCATCACTATCCACCGGTGCCAAGTCTATATCTTGGTGTACTGTTAGTTCATAAAAGCGCTGATCGATTGCATTCTAATAACGAATTAGAAGAAAGAATACGAATCAACCTGGCTATTATCATGGGCTGCACCATCGCATGGCAATAAAATTAAGGTAATTTATACTACTGTTGTATTTTGTGAGAGGCGGCAGTGGACTGAAACATAATGGTATGTCAGTAAACTATAATTTTTGTATAAGAAGTTTTATAATCGATAAAATACGTTATCTCTGGGTATCTTAGTCTCAAAATCAAGTTTATGTACAGTACTTTATGTGTGGCCCGCCACATAACAAAAAATGTTTAATATTTTTAATTTTTACGACTACATATTTTTACACGTTTACAATTTTAACGTGTGATTTTTTAAAAAGAAAATGTTTTATTAACTGATGATGAAGGAAACCTTGAAAGCGCTATTATGAAATAACAATAAGCAAAAGTAGAAGCATTATTGAATTCTGTACTCTTGTTAGTAAAATATTTTTATAATTTTATCTTTGACATGATTAGTATAGAGAGGAATATAGCAAATGCAATAACAAAAGAATTGATTTTGCTAAGTTAATATATATATATATATACATAAATTAAATGAAAGAATAAAATATTTCAGTCTCTACTGAGATTATCTCCATAAAACTGACTTTTACCATTATGTTTCCAAGTATTTTATTAGTAATATTTACTTAATATGTTTTCTTTTTCTTAAAAAGTAAACTATAATATTGTAATAACGGTTTACATTTTTATTACATTACTAGTCAGTCCCTCCGTGAGGGCGGTGTCTCGGAATGGGTTATTAGGTGGCTAAAATAAAGTGAAATTATTGAAATACCTCTTGTCATTTTTTTTTTTTTTGAATGATGAATATTGATTTAACGAAAGTTAGATTGAAATTTTAACTGTAGAATAATGTACTAACGAATAGGGATTTTCGCGGTAGTGAACGGTACATTCTGGTTCTTTTTTCTAATTGTAGTTTATTATTTTTTGAAGAAAAACAATCGCGTAAATAAAAAAATTGATGTGGGCACCATACGACTTCCTTGTACGCCTATTAAATTACATACACATTTTAAATTGAAAAGTTGATATAATTTTTTTTCATTAATAACTTCTGATATGTTTTCTTATTTTTTATTTTTTTGTTGTTATTGAATTATTATTTATCGTAATCTTTTGTTTGCGATCAGAGGTTAATCGTTAATAAATCAGTATATTTAAATTAAAAAAAGATATTAATTCTGATTTGAACCGATGTGGTTTCTCCTAACATCCAAATATTTCATTAATTAAAACTTTATTTGGCTTTAACTCTGGAAACGATGAAAATAAGTACCGTTTATGACGTATCGTTGAAAAGTTCTCGACGAGGGCTTATCACTGCAGTAAGAAAAAGTCCAAAATCCGATTCCTTTATGTCAAGAAAGTAATACTACACTTAACAAATATAAAAATTAATTTGAAGTTAAAAATACACCGTACAATACTCGTTCGGCAGGGAAAAATGCTTATACCGCATTCTTTTCAAAATTAACCGTTTCAAACGTCAATTTTTGTATTACGCCAGTGTATTTTCTAACAAAGTCCCCGACCGTTTTAACGTCCTAATAATATATAGTAATATAATCAAACAAATAGACGAACGGGAGAAACACAATCTAAATTTTAAAATACAAAACCGAAACGCAAAAATAACCCACACTAATAACAATTAATTTAACGTATTATTATAACGAATAATATACAACAAAATACATTTAAAAAACCTACATATATAAAACTGAATATCTAGTGAATTCAGTTGTCTTATCGTACGTTATCTTACAATGTATTTCTTTTAATTTCTGCAAAATGTATTTTATTTTATACGATTTCAATGTAAACTTAAGTGATTTTACATTTTAGTTTAATGTATATTTCTCAACTTAATTTCCGAATTTTAATTTTTATGTTTTTTAGATTATATATCACGATACAAAAATCTTGTATTTTTATTTAGTTAATTATTGTTTTTAACCTTTTCTGATCATGCAGCCATTAAACTGGATATGTACGGTGTCAGTTTTAAAACGCTGTTACAAAATCATTTTATATATCTTTGTCGGTTATTCTGTTTTATATTCACAAAGGAATCGGTTTTATTACACACAATTTGAACGATGTAAAATGTTTTATTTAGACTAGAAAGAATATGACCATTTTTCTCTCAGAAATCTGCTTGTGTGTGTGTGTGTGTGTGTGTGTGTGTGTGTGACTTGTGCATTATAATTACTATGAGGGTTAGGAATTTATTAAATAGCTCTTACTAGCAACATACCGAAAAACATATGCTGCACACACAAAAAAAAAAGGAATTTGTGATCATAAATACATCACTTTTACTTGATGTCTATAAATATATTTTCCGACAAACGATATCGGTAAACATGTAACGCATGTTTTTTTTTTGCCAATATGAATAGCCTTTTGAGTGGCGGGAATATTTATAAAACGTAGTTTTCTGAATCTTCTTTCATTTATACTAAGATATATTACTAATCTATTTAACAAAAACATTTCAATAACTATTTAGCATAACCCTTTTTTTTCTGTGTATTATTTTTTAAATGCTTTTATTCAGAGTTATCAGTTATCAGTTAAGAAATGTATCTTCGCCGGTGAGATCACTATCGACTAGTAGTTCCATTCTCCTTACCTCTGCTGGTGGTAGTGATATCATCGGTGAAGAAACATCGTAACTGGCAGAGTAATATCAGGATTGAGCGACTCAAACCTTGATGACAATTTTCTGAGGATTAAAAATGCCCCTGAATTCAGATTAGAGTATATACTTTAATGGAATAATAGCATCAACCAGGAAATAAAGCAGTTTCTATTGTCTTCCTTACTGAGCTGAATATTTTGTGTGTATCACTAAAACACCATTTGCCAAACCCGCTAAAATGTAGATGATATTCCTAGAAGTTCTAGAACTGAAACATTCTTTCATCAGAAGGACCGACTATATTATGAACATCATTAAAAACAAAGAAAGCATCTTTAATTAATGCTTATAATTCCTCAGTCGGTTTCACATATCACAGTTACAAGAAATACAGATTCAGATACCAGAAAATTACAATTTAATGTTTCCTTTTTTTACTGAAAACAAAAAGAGAAGAGATAAGAAAGTTTATTATACATTTGTATTTGGAGGAGGGGACACAGATTATGATATATACTGATTAATATAATTCAGTTATACTGAAGAGTGATAAAATGGAATGATATTAATACATAGCATGTTATACCAAATTTTACACATTTTTAATTTATAATCTAATGTTAATAGTTGCTTTTATACAATTTAATTAATCAGTTAACTTCTAAAAACAAATTATATTCCAAAATAAAACTAATGTTGTAGTTTTTGGTCTTATTAATAACTGCATATATTACAGGTTTTTTTTTATTAACAGGAATAGATAATTATTTATGTTTAGTTTAGTTTGAGTTATTACAAGAAAAGGATTTTTTTTATTTCAGAATTTTTGATTTCAAGCCAGATCAAAGTCGTCTCAATTCAACGTTTTTTCAATAGATAAAAAACTTGTGATACATATATATATATATATATATATATATATATATATATAACCTTTTTGTATGTATGTAAAACTACTTACTTTTAAGAAATAAGTTTAAAATATGTATTATAAATATTCAAGAATTTACCAGTCTGTTTTTAAATTTTATCTATGGTATGGAAAAGTATATGAGCACACACACACACGCACACGCGCGCGCGCGCGCACAAAATTCACGATAACAGCGTCACTATCAATATGCTTGTGCAGTAATGGATAAACACGCACTGTTATACTATGCTGCTTAAATTAAAATGAATTTTTATTCACCTAAGGGAAAGTAGTGTACAGTATGCACATCTTCCAATATGATGCAATGATATGTTTTGGTGATTCAACACACAGACAAGTATGTGTGTACTGCATGCACGTACATGCAGTACTGTAGTGTCTCAGGTGTAAGTTGGTCGGATATGGGGGGTGCTACTGTAATACTAATTAAAAAAAAAAAAACAACTCTGGATCCTGTTAACGAGCATATATTGTAAATATGTCCTTAAAATTATTTTCAATAGTCCCTTCTGTAATGTGAATTATTTTGTAATAATTTTTCATGTTTAATTTTTTTTTTTTTTGTCTTCAGTCATTTGACTGATTTGATGCAGCTCTCCAAGATTCCCTATCTAGTGCTAGTCGTTTCATTTCAGTATACCCTCTACATCCTACATCCCCAAAAATTTGTTTTACATACCCCAAACGTGGCCTGCCTACACAATTTTTCCCTTCTACCTGTCCTTCCAATATTAAAGCGACTATTCCAGGATGCCTTAGTATGTGGCCTATAAGTCTGTCTCTTTTTTTAACTATATTTTTCCAAATGCTTCTTTCTTCATCTATTTGCCGCAATACCTCTTCATTTGTCACTTTATCCACCCATCTGATTTTTAACATTCTCCTATAGCACCACATTTCAAAAGCTTCTAATCTTTTCTTCTCAGATACTCCGATTGTCCAAGTTTCACTTCCATATAAAGCGACACTCCAAACATATACTTTCAAAAATCTTTTCCTGACATTTAAATTCATTTTTGATGTAAACAAATTATATTTCTTACTGAAGGCTCATTTAGCTTGTGCTATTCGGCATTTTATATCGCTCCTGCTTCGTCCATCTTTAGTAATTCTACTTCCCAAATAACAAAATTCTTCTACCTCCATAATCTTTTTTCCTCCTATTTTCACATTCAGCTGTCCATCTTTGTTATTTCTACTACATTTCATTACTTTTGTTTTGTTCTTGTTTATTTTCATGCGATAGTTCTTGCGTAGGACTTCATCTATGTTGTTCATTGTTTCTTCTAAATCCTTTTTATTCTCGGCTAGAATTACTATATCATCAGCAAATCGTAGCATCTTTATCTTTTCACCTTGTACTGTTACTCCGAATCTAAATTGTTCTTTAACATCATTAACTGCTAGTTCCATGTAAAGATTAAAAAGTAACGGAGATAGGGAACATCCTTGTCGGACTCCCTTTCTTATTAGGGCTTCTTTCTTATGTTCTTCGATTGTTATTGTTGCTGTTTGGTTCCTGTACATGTTAGCAATTGTTCTTGTATCTCTGTATTTGACCCTAATTTTTTTAAAATGCTGAACATTTTATTCCAGTCTACGTTATCGAAAGCCTTTTCTAGGTCTATAAACGTCAAGTAGTTTGGTTTGTTTTTCTTTAATCTTCCTTCTACTATTAATCTGAGGCCTAAAATTGCTTCCCTTGTCCCTATATTTTTCCTGAAACCAAATTGGTCTTCTCCTAACTCTTCTTCCACTCTCCTCTCAATTCTTCTGTATAAAATTCTAGTTAAGATTTTTGATGCATGACTAGTTAAACTAATTGTTCTGTATTCTTCACATTTATCTGCCCCTGCTTTCTTTGGTATCATAACTATAACACTTTTTTTGAAGTCTGATGGAAATTCCCCATTTTCATAAATATTACACACCAGTTTGTATAATCTATCAATCGCTTCCTCACCTGCACTGCGCAGTAATTCTACAGGTATTCCGTCTATTCCAGGAGCCTTTCTGCCATTTAAATCTTTTAATGCTCTCTTAAATTCAGATCTCAGTATTGTTTCTCCCATTTCATCCTCCTCAACTTCCTCTTCTTCCTCTATAAAACCATTTTCTAATTCATTTCCTCCGTATAACTCTTCAATATATTCCACCCATCTATCGACTTTACCTTTCGTATTATATATTGGTGTACCATCATTGTTTAACACATTATTAGATTTTAATTTATGTACCCCAAAATTTTCCTTAACTTTCCTGTATGCTCCGTCTATTTTACCAATGTTCATTTCTCTTTCCACTGCTGAACACTTATCTTTAATCCACTCTTCTTTCACCAGTTTGCACTTCCTGTTTATAGCATTTCTTAATTTCCGATAGTTCCTTTTACTTTCTTCATCACTAGCATTCCTACGTTCATCCATCAGCTGCAATATATCGTCTGAAACCCAAGGTTTTCTACCGGTTCTCTTTATTCCACCTAAGTTTGCTTCTGCTGATTTACGAATTTCCTTTTTAACATTCTCCCATTCTTCTTCTACATTTTCTACCTTATCTTTTTTACTCAGACCTCTTGCGATGTCCTCCTCAAAACTCTTCTTTACCTCCTCTTCCTCAAGCTTCTCTAAATTCCACTGATTCATCTGACACCTTTTCTTCAGGTTTTTAAACCCCAATCTACATTTCATTATCACCAAATTATGGTCGCTATCAATGTCTGCTCCAGGGTAAGTTTTGCAGTCAACGACTTGATTTCTAAATCTTTGCTTAACCATGATATAATCTATCTGATACCTTCCAGTATCGCCTGGCTTTTTCCAAGTGTATATTCTTCTATTATGATTTTTAAATTGGGTGTTGGCAGTTACTAAATTATACTTCGTGCAAAATTCTATAAGTCGGTCCCTCTTTCATTCCTTTTGCCCAGCCCGTATTCACCCACTATATTTCCTTCCTTGCCTTTTCCAATGTTTGCATTCCAATCTCCAACTATTATTAAATTTTCATCTCCTTTTACGTGTTTAATTGCTTCATCAATCTCTTCGTATACACACTCTACCTCATCATCATCATGGGCGCTTGTAGGCATATAGACGTTAACAATCGTTGTCGGTTTAGGTTTTGATTTTATCCTTATTACAATGATTCTATCGCTATGCGTTTTGAAATACTCCACTTTCCTCCCTATCTTCTTGTTCATCACGAAACCTACTCCTGCCTGCCCATTATTTGACGCTGAGTTAATTACTCTAAAATCACCTGACCAAAAGTCGCCTTCCTCTTCCCACCGAACCTCACTAATTCCTACTATATCCACATTTGTCCTACCCATTTCCCTTTTTAAATTTTCTAGCCTACCAACCTTTTTCAAGCTTCTAACATTCCACGCTCCGACTCGTAGAATGTTATTTTTTAATTTTCTGGTGACCCCTTCCTTAGTAGTCCCCACCCGGAGATCCGAAAGGGGGACTATTTTACCTCCGGAATATTTTACCAAGGAAGGCGCCTCCATTATTGCTATGTGAAAATGCAGAGCCACATTTTCTTGGAAAAAAAGCAGCTGTAGTTTTCCATTGCTTTCAGCTGCGCAGTACTGAGGACTGAGTGATGTTGATACGGCCGTTTAAGTCATCCTGACTCACGCCCCTAACAATTACTGAAAGAGCTGCTGCCCTCTTTCAGGAATCATTCCTTAGTCTGGCTCTCAACAGATACCTCTCCGATATGGTTGCACCTTCGGTCCAGCTACTCTGTATCCCTGAGCACTCAAGCCCCCTCACCAACGGCAAGGTCTCATGATTCATAGATGAGGATTCATGTTTAATATATTTACATTAACATTATTTCATGAGTTTATATTTAGGTAATAAACTGGATTTTAACCATATTTATTTTTTATTTATAATGTATGTTTTTATATTTATTATCTGTATTATAATGAAGTGATCTGTATAATGTATCATTATATATTGATCAAAATAAAAGATTGTTGGTTTATTTATTTATTTATTGAACTTTTTAGGAATATTAGCAAGAGTTCTGACAGTTTTTTCTTTTAGAAAGGTTTTTTTATTCAACTATTTATAAAATGCATTTTATAATCAATTCTAGAGAACTATTAACAACTACTAATTTTTAATTCCACTGAAGAAGCTGTACAGTTACCTCTGAAAAGATCTTATGGAAGTGCAGTTTCCAGCTAATTTTGAAAAAAGACTGATGAATAAATTTTTAAATAAAAAAAATTAATAGCGGTCAGATTAACTAAAGTAGTCTTCTACTTGGATTTCTGTGCTTGAAACTGTAAAAGTATTTAATTTAATGATTTTGAAGCAGTTTAAATCCTTGGAAAATGTTACTTATGTGATAAAGTGATTATTCTGTAATTAAAAAATACAGATTAGTTTTAAAAGACAATATTACATGTTAAAATGATTATTTTACTTAATAAGCAAGATTTATTTTTTTACTTTACCTCAGTTTTCTTTTTATATATAATTTTTCTATAATTATTTCTTATGAACATAAAGAACTAATTTGAAAAAAAAATTAGGACCTTGGTTTTAAAATAGTTATTAATAATTATAATTGTAGTGATTTATTAATCTGATTTACTAAAATTACAATAGTAAGGTCATTCTATAATATATACAACTACATTTCAAAATGTATTTTAAGATAATAGTGTTTTCTCTGGGGAAGAAGCAAAGAAGTTTTAAAATTGTGTAGTTTAATAGCTAACAGACATATGCAGTGATATCTATTATCTATGGCTGCAAACTATTATCTATTTTTCAATTATCAGAATAAAATCAAATTTTGTTCCAGAGAATTGTTACTGTTCTTGTTTCTATTATTTATTTTTAATTTACTGTTCTATTTCTGGCAACAAATGTTGCAAAATTACGTTATCAAAATTTTAAGAACATTTTAAGTAAAATATTGCAATCAAATCATTTTTAGTGGTGCAAAAATGAAGGTTAATTTTCATATTTAAAAACTTAAAATATAGAGATAATTTGGTGAAATTACTTGCAAATATGATTTAATCGTTATTGAGGTCATTAAAATTATGTAAAATAGGGAAACCTCTGCTTTTGGTCTCAGGATGTAGAAGTAGATCTCATCATTGAATGAACGGATTGTTTTAAGTATCATATCTTTCTCTTAATTTTATTTCTCATCTCAAATTTCTTCATCTTGGAAAAATACTATAGTTAACTTTTTTTTTAACTTGACTGATTAGGTCCATTTATTGAAATTGCTTGTCTGTTTTAATATAAAGAAAAAAATGTTTGCATGTAGTTTATAAAGTAAAAGTATAATTTTTATGTGTGAAATATTCAATTTTTTATATGGTTGCCAAATAGTAAGTCGATTTAATTTGAATGGTTAGTAATAACTATGCTGACCAGCAACAGTCATGCATGTTTTTGTTGTTATTATTCATTAAGTAATTATTTTTTATGTTGTAAGTATTAATATTTGTAGATCCTGATATATTTAAACATCATTCATTTCAGTTGTTTATCTGAACATTGCATGGAGTGGTTTTTAAAAAATAATTTTTGAAGTTTTTTTATTTACATGTGAATATTTTAATTGTATTGAGGCATAGCAATCTGTTATGAATATTCATTATTAAATACTGTTTATTAATATTCGTATATGTATGCGTAGAAAATCTTGTTGTAACTTGTGTTTCATAATATGAGGTAGTTACCAGACTGCAGACATAGTAAAGGAAAGTACACTGGAAAAATATTATAGTAATATATATTACCTACGGCTGTAAACCACATATACTGTAAAAATGTTACAATTAAATAAAGTTTTTCCTGATTTTTGTAAGAGAAGTCTGTCTTCATGATCATATTAAATATTTTTTTTATTCAAATATTGTAATGGTAGCTTGTTGTTATAGTTGCATTTCACGCCGCTATGGCTGACCAGACACGTGCACTTCTTTGTTACACATTCGGAGTGTGGACACGTTGCAAGATGGTGTAGTGGGTCGGTAACATACAATGCATTTAGTTATTCAATCATTCGTTTACGTTCATTAAGATTCAATATACTTCAAGTACTCTATATTATTAATATTCAGTGTGTTATTACTAAACTGAAATCAAACTACAACTAGGGTGTGGCATGTAAAATATAGTTATCGTAAACATTTTTTTCTCCCCATAACCCATAATATTGAGATAGCAAGTATATGTATAGGTATCGTTATAAATCATTTATTTAAAAATTAATCTTTGTTTGTTTTTAGTCGAACAAAAACTCTGTTCGATCGAAAAACTTTTTTGTCTTTTAAAAATGCTATTCATTTTAACGCAAACATAATTCTTCTCCTTCCGTTAAACACTGACAATGATACAATTGTAGTTATAAAAAATAAATGATATAATCGTATCGCCCTCTTTGCGAGTTTTAAATTGATGAAAATTTGAATATTTAAAATAACACAGCAACAGCCAAGGAGAAACGTATATTTGAGAACCGATCGAGAGAAAGCGTAAAATCCAATAATTATTTCTTCTTAAGATATATTTCTTTTTATTAAGTTACGTAAGTTTTAAGTTGTAATTTACATTGTAATAACGTAACGTAAATTACATTATTACCTTACATGTTAAGTTTCATATATGTCTACTTATAAGAATGTGCAAATATATATATATATATATATATGTTAAATGCGTGCAAATTCTGACAATATTTATGAATACTATTTTTTTTTTAAAAAAAGGAAGTTACTTTATTCAAGCGGTGTGTTAAATTAATTTATATAAAAAGTGTACGAATATAATCCTTAGGATTACAATAGTTACAAACGAATGCATTAATATTTCTATAATTAATTTACCGTGTAAATACAATTTTTAATTTACTATATTTCTTATTATTTAAAAAAAAATATTTCAGGGCGTAGAACCGGCCGCTTTGATTTTACTTGTATGATATCCTTAGTTACCAACATCTACTGCAAAAGCATTACCGTGTAATTCACAACATCATTCGGTGTCTGTAAATCAAAGAAACAGTACAAGAAACGCTTACATTAAAATAATAAAATAAAAATTTATCGCCGATATATCCGTAGAAGAAAGTGAAAATATAAGTAAATACTCCCTCTAGGAACGATCAGAGTTAGTAATGATGCGGGAAAAAGAGCGCTATGGAGTACACTCAAATATGTAGCGTATTATTTATTACGAATTTTTTTCTTAAATTTAATTTAATTTGATTTATATTTAAGCTTTCCGGTTCTCGTATCGAGTGAATTTGCATATGTATATTGTGAATATTGAAAACGTTTAATGTGCGATCATTAAAAGACGCCTAAACCAAATTTAATTGCATAGATTTGGTGACTTTTCGCTTTTCTTTGATCGATTTTCATCATTAAAAAAAAAATTCACACAAGAGGTTATCAATTTCAGACTCCTAATAATCCCATTCTGAGATGCTGCCCGCCAGAGGAACCGCCTAGCTGCAGCTAGTTTTTTATCGTATTTAAATCTTTTAAATATGTCAGTGTTAATTAATAATCTATAAATGCAAAGAATAAACCGTTTAGAATAACACATACAGGTGTTTTTCTAAACGGTTTATTTTTCTCTAATTTATTTCGTTTAAAATAAAAATGTACAAATTGGTTATTATAAATATTAGACGGGGGAGATAGTAAATAATAAAAAAAGAATTATCAAATTAGTAAATATTTATTATACTTTCGAGTTAGCTTTTTAAATACGTAAATTAATTATTTTTCTAAATTAATATAAAATTATCAATCTACGCTGAATTTGTATCTGAAATATGATCTAAAACATATGCGTTGAGTTTCATATAAAAAACGCACATAAATTGTGTTTTGTGTGTTTGCGCGCGCGCGTAAGTAAGAAATATAAATTGTAAAAAAAAAAAAATTGTTCGTTGTTAAAATAATTAACTTCACTAAAAATATTTCTTCACTTTATTAGATGGATACACAAACAACACGATTTTGTTTTTATCGTATAAATATCGATGTCAATTAAGCCATTTCTGGGTCCGTTTTTGTTCGATTTGTATGTCAACGTTTGTTAAAAAATAATGTTTAGGGTATATAATAATGTATATAGTTTACGATGAAAAAAGATATTTATATAATTCTCTCCACGTGATAGTTAATCGAATCGGCATGTTTTATAAATCGTTGTTTATGCGAATAAGTTTACTAATACTATTTTTTAATTAAGTGAACGTAAATAATATTATGCTAATTTAAAATATTGTGTGAGATAATTTAATATCGATCTTTTTTATTTTTAACGAGTTAGTGTCTTCTTTTACGGAATTTTCATATTATTTTTTTATTTTTTTAATTTGAACGACGTAAAAGTTTACTGTTCGAAAATTTTACGACGGGGAATTTTAGCCGATTCTTTACTTTCGACATCGCTACATTAACAGGTAATAAAATCTAATTTAGACTTTTATGTAAATAACGTTTTAATTTTGTCGATTATAATTTTAGTATTTGATTTCGGAAAGTAAAAAAACAGTTAAGTAACATAAATAATTGTTTAACGTCCTTCAAATTCAATTGTTGTCGGAAAAAACTGACCGGATTGAACGAAAATTTTACTTGAATTTAAACTTTATGGTTTTCTATAATCAATTGACTGCTTCCAGCGGGAGAGAGTCGTGGAAAGAGCCTTGGGTAATTACTCGCTTCACCACCACGGGCCGTTCTGCGCCGATAGCAGCTAAAATAAAAAATCTTTTAATTTTTTATAAAGTAAAATATTTACAATACGCCCCATTTTGTCTCCGTTTTAAAATTTTCTGTTTCAAATCGATTTATTATTTTTTTGTTTGTTTAAATTTCATCATTAAACGTGAACGCATGATATTTTTGATAGCGAATAAAATTCTCCAAGTCGATATCCCAGTATAAATTTAAAAAATATTATTTAATAAGTTTAATAATATTTTAATTAAAAGGTTCGTTTCCTTTGTTAAACTTACGCGTATATTTCATTAAATGGGAAAACCATTTTCGAGATAAATCATTCTTAAAATTTTTTTTGAATTTCACGGAATATTTTTTGTATATAGCTTGCCTTCCACGTGCGGTTATTTAACCTTTTCAGATCATGTAGCCACTAAACTAGGTGTGTATATATGAAATGGTTACAAAATCATTTTATATGGCATCTAAGTCGGTTATTTTGTTTTGTATTCACAGAGGAATCCGTTTTATTACACAATTTGAACGATGTTTATACAATTTAAAATGTTTTATTTAGACTAGAAAGAATATGAATATATGTGCTTGTGTGTGTGAGAGAGAGAGAGAGCATGAGGGAGAGAGACTTGTGTATTAGCTTATCTTATATATATTTTTTATTTTTATTTTTTACATCCTTTTTTTTTAACTACTGGGGCTATTAAGGATTCTAGCTTAAGTTAGTGGGATTTTCTCTTTTGTTTATGATTTTTTCTATACCATTCGTTTAATTATTTTACATAATAATGGCGTTTATTTGTTTCCGATACAATTTCTAACGTACTCTTATATTGAAATATATTTTTTATTACGTATATTGATGTATAACGAAAATATTATATTTCCTAGTTTACTTTCTGTTATATATAAATTTTGTCATTACAGGAATGTCTTATTAAAAATTTATTTTGGAAATTTAAGTGGATTTCGATTTTTTAATGATATAAAGAAAATTAAAAGAAGAAAAATTAATAAAAAAATTTATATAAAAGTAGTTTTATAGGAAGACTGTTAAAATAATTGTACCGATTCGTCTTAGATTACATAATATATATCGAGAGATCATCCATATTGTTTGATTTTGTCGTTTTAACCTGAAATGTTTTGTCAATCAAGAATAATATTTGTCTCGAAGCCTCGTTAAAGAAACGCTGTCGATATGAACTATTTGCAGTGTTTTAGATGTCGGAGTAAAATTCATATCTGAATTTAAAGAAATTCTTTCGTGATTTGTTTTTAAACTAATTTCATATTTATATAATTTTAGATATGTACTCGTAATGCGGGGTATAATATTAACTATCAAACGCATGTTTAAGTCTTAATATAATCTAAGCTAGTCGAATAAATAAGAATAACAGGGTTAATTTTATTTTGAATTCCAAGTAGTATATTCATAATGTGTTGGAAGGTCGGTGGTAAGCTATTAAGTAGATTTCATAAGAAAGCCTACCTATTGTAACAGATACCATGATTCGACTTCCCCAATTTGGACATCTTCGCGTTTCACATCCTCCAGATCCCAAAGTCCCCGTCAGCTCAAAAGTTTATGTATATATATATATATATATATATATATATATATATATATATATATATATATATTTATATATATATATTTCATTTTCTTGTGGACACGATAACCGCCGTAATTTTGCGCCAATCACTTTAAAATTGTTCCCTAAAAAAAAAACTCCACCCAAAATCTCGGACGGGCTTGTTAACGCCGAAAATAGGACCGTGGGGATGGAAATGGGGCATTTTTTTTCGAAAAAACAAAACATTGATATGACTTTTTTATTAAGAAAAATATCAAACCCGTTTAAGTTCATACGATTCTTTGGATAAGAACCTAAAACTTAGTAAATGTTTTACTATTTTTACTTAGTAAACTTAGTATACAACATAAATATAAAACTGTTCATCTCAGTAGCGCGAATTTAAAAATACGACAAAAAATTATAATATAAGTTTATTTTCAATCGTAAATTTCACCTTTCACATAGACAGAAAAAACTATTCAGCTTGTTCTGTTGGACCAGCTTCTCTTGTCATGCAGACTTTTTAAAAGTAATTTCAAAGTACGGAATTATAAATTCAGACAATTAATATCGAAATCAACACTATCTTTCGGCTCGTTTTGTAACCTAACGTTATGACAGACAGGTGATTTTTTAAAATCGCGTTTATATCTTGGACTTGATAAGAAAATAATAATTGTTTTTTAAGTTTTTCTGAAATAATCGTCTTAATTTTTGCTCTAGGATTGAGGTCGAGTGTTCTTCCTGAGTATTCTGTTTTTTTTATCAAAGTCCATTTAAAATTGGCATAAAGTATGTCAAGCGGCATAAAAAAATATTGATTTGATAGTTATTTATCGATTTCAATAAAACAGTAATTTTTTTTCATTTCAGCCTTAAGCTTCCGAAAAAAACAATTCACACATCTAATGTAGAGGTCGCTATTGCCGATCGGCTTATGCATTTGTGCACCGGCCAACCGTCATGAAAATGAAATAAATAATCTTGAAATCTTATAGGTCGGTTGCATTTTCCTTAGCCGGTCGGTTTCTATAAATTTTCCACCTACGCTATCGGTGGTCCGCCATCTTGAAATCTTAGAATCGTAAATTTAACCTCCGGCTTTAACTTTTGAAAACATTTTTAGATTGCGGTATCGATCGCTTTTTATAAAAGTTATGTACTCGTATTTTCCATTCGTATTTTCTGAATTAAATACAAGGGCGAAAAATTAAAATTTTGCAATTTAAACCGGGTCCCCACTGATAGGCGGATGGTGCGTCGACAATCTACGAGGGCGGTCTACAAAGTAGTGAGACTGATTTTCGCAGGGAAATTTAAATCCGACCAAAGAAGGCAGTGTACAACTATCCGAATACACTGTTTACTTCCTGTGTCAATTTCAAGTCGATTGTTGAAGTGATCGTTAGTGATCGTTTGCGTAATGTCGGGTAATCGGTTACAGTGGGAAAAGATTATCGATCAACGTTATGCGATTCGGTTTGTGTCCATTAAAAAAAAAATCAGCTTCCGAAACCTACGAAATGTTGAAAGAATCATTCAGCGATATTTCCTTGGCATGCCACTTTTTTGGCCGGACAAGAGAGCGTAGAAGACTCGGCGAGAGAGAGTTGATTAATGACGTTATATTGATAAAAGCGAACGTCAATACGCAGCGCCGGTAAAGTCATTATGATGATCTTTTTTGATTGTGTAGGATTCATTTACCGACATCACGTACCTAGACGGAACTCTGTAAATGCTCGCTGTTGCACCAATGTGATACGTTGATGTATTAAGATATGTTGTAACGCTTAAAAAAAAAAACGTCTTGGGGAAAAATTCAACTTATGTTTTATCACTATAATGCGCGCCGCCCCCGTGTTCTCAGATAGTCTGAGGTTTTTAATGGATTAATGGAAAAAAAAGATAGAATTTCGTGTTTGATATAGCGCTGGAAGCAGTGTGTTGCGCTGAACGGAGACTAGGAGGAACATGTAAATGCAGATTGAGAATAGTTTTTTCAAACTACATCTGTTAATTTTATTTACTATTTGGACTACCCTCGTGTATTATGAAGATGAAAAATATAATCTTGAAATGTTATTGGCCGATTAAATTCGTAACCAGTAATTTATTCGAATTTGATTAGCGTTAGGTATTTTCCCGTAGGTTTGAAAAAAGAGTTCTTTGTCTATGTAATCGACAGTTTCGTATTGTATGAAATCATAAATTTCGGTTATCGGTTTGTTTCGTTTATTGAAACGATAGGAAAAAAAATTATTTGCAATATTTTATCACTTTCTCAGAAAAAAATTTTTTTTGTTTCTTAATTAAATTAAAAAGTACGAAAGTACAAATTCAACTTGTAACACAGGGATTCCAAGGTGTGCGCGTTTAGAGCCGCGAATTCCTCAAAGTAATGTAAAATTTGTTTTATTTATCTTTAGCCGGTACGAGTAATATAATACTAAATCGGAAAGATCATATATTTATTTTGAAAACCATCAAAAATATGTTTTAGGATTAATTTTAAGACTATTTGTCGCCTAATTTTAACAATTTCCTATAATTTTGTAGTTTTTTGGCAAATGATTTTTTTTTTAATACTTTCTCGTCTAGTTAGCGCTATAGCTCTAGAAGGCAAAGTATTGTAATCGGTCCAATTTGGACGTACGCGGTTTTCACCGGATCTTGGCGTTTTGATGCTTAAGGAACCCAAAAAACCGGTTGGAAATTTACCGGATGTTAATGTTCGTATATAGGTGTGCGCGTGCGTGTGTGTGTTTGTATGGGTTCGGTGTTAGCCTCTAAATCACCTTATATCTCCAGAATTACGGGATCGATTTTGACCAAGCTTTGTCAGATTACTTCTATAAATGGGCCGTTGATGCCATTTAATTTTCAACTTTAAAGGTCAAGGAGGTGAGGCTGTAGAGCAAGGACGCTCTCAGTATTTCGAGATTTCGCCAAATTAAGATCGTATTTTTCTTAGGCGCATTTATTAATGATTAAATAATAACAATATTTGCAAAAAAATATTTTTGCAAAATCGCACTCCGCCAACAAAATAATGCTGTTGTAGTCATATGCTACGTTGTGACGTTAAAGTGAGCGGTTGAATTAAATAAGTATTTTGGTATAAGTAAAAACGTATTTTGGTCTGACCGGGTCTCGAACTCGATCGCCCGGTCGTATCGGTACTTGGTGCGTTAAGCCTCGCGGCTACATCAGTCTGTCGACCGTACAAGCGAAATTTGTTCTATTTAATTTATAAAATTACATTACTTAGTGCCGACCGTCGCCGCTAGTACCGCCACACCGCGCGAACTAAATACGGCATTGCGCGCGCTTTATTTACAATCATTGAATTAAATAAACGAAAAAATATTATATTTAAATAAAATGATAAATATCTTAAATTAAGTTGCGCGTGTAAATCGTGCATCAGAAACAAGCCACAGTTGTAGGACTTTTCCGAAACGCGGCTTTTAGCTGCGCGTCAGGAAAGTCCTACACTGTGTTGTCAGCTTTAGAGTTAAGGTAGATTAGCCTCTACGCCTGTTAACTGTTGTCGACATTTTGTTATACGTTATTGTCGAACCGTAAATTTGTGTTATCACTTAAAAATTCCATTTAGTTTTCTATATTCTTATTTTTTCTATTTCTTTTTTTGTTTTTTAAGTAAAAAAAAAAATATTTGCATACATATGTATTACTTTATAAATAACATATACACAACGAAATAATAAATTCACAGAGCTAACTCGGATGTCGCAACTGACAGCCGGTTCGCATATGCACACCACGCAATACGTGAGACATGCATTGCTGCTATATCTCTGCGCCGAGAATATTAAATGTAATGCATTCCTAAAATCTTATCGGTTGAATTTTTGATTCGAAGGTTTTCCACAAGCTTATTTGATGAAAACTGTTAGGTTCCTGTAATTTTTCATTTTTTTATAGGGATGGATTATAGAGAAAATGTTTTTTCTCAGTAGGACAGAGACGTAACCAAAGGTACCTGTATATTTGGGGGTCTCCGATCAGTTATATTATTTGTAATAATATTTTTAATAAATATAAATAAATCTGTTTTTCTAATTATTATTTATAATTTACCACATTCTGTGTATTTTATGGGAAAGGCCGACTCTTTTTAATTAAAAATGAGTTGTATATATCATGTTTTATCTAAGAACTAGACTTTCAACAAAAGTTTATATTGTGAGCGCAATCGAGTTTATTTGGATAACTAGCACGGAATACTTTCCGAATTTTTTTAGTTTTGATTTTACGAGTTTCTTTTTTGATCTATTTACACAAAAGTATAAGAGCGGCTTTATTTATAAAGTATAAATGTAAGATAATTAAATTACGTAATTAAAACGCATTACGGTTTGTATTAACATTCAGAAAATATTACGAGGACGGTTGCGACCTAATTATGTATATCATCGCTTGGCAGGCGAAGCTCTTCCTGCGTTTTAAAAACAAAAGTTTACAATAAAAAGCAAAAAAACCAGACATTATATTAATAACTTTAATGTAGTACATATAGGTGTTTTGAACTGCGGTTTTACGGAACTATAAATATTTTTTAATTTGTTTTTGACTGTTATGAAATTCTTAATATAAATAAAACTTGAATGTCGTGTAGGAGATATTAGTGAATATTTATTAAAGGTGTTATGACTGATATTTGAATACAAATACAAGTAATTATTTTTAATTATTTAAAATAAAGCAGAAACAAAATGAATATTGAGAAAAAAATAATGATTAGTTAAAGAAATTTTTTTTTTTAAGCGACCATTAGCGTCCTACATTAATTAAACGTTGTTAAAATTAATAATTTTATCGTTAAAATTATCATTATAATTTTTAATATTAATTATATATTTATAATTTAATTATCTTATTCGTAAAACTTTTCTTCTTTTTTCGTTTCGTTAGAATCCCGACTAAAATTGTCGTAAAATGAAAGGTGTGATTTTTTTCTTTCTTAGTGGAGTCCTTTACTCGTAGATTCACTGATAGCTGATGGAGTCGATTGTAATCTTTAATATTTTCTGGGTCTTAAGATAGGTCTTCTTCGGGGAACAATATTCCAGTCGTATTTGAAACGAGTTTTATAATATACTTCTACGTCTGAGCTGTATTTTAGTTTGCACATTTCACGGGCAGTTACGTCACCCGATTTATTTTTTTTCTGATCGATTTAAAGTTAGAATCTAGTCTATTTATAGTGTGCCGGTGCTTGTTTCTTGTCATAGGTATTAGCGTGATGTAGAAAGATGTGCGGTACTTTGCGGCTCGAAAAAATGTTCTGAATTACTACGTACACACTGCCACCATCATCGCGTGTCATTTTTGTAAAAATAAAACGATCTTATTAGACCGTTCATTTTTAATCGAATGGCTTATAGAAACATAACTTAAAGCGCCTGCCAAGGTTTTTTTTTCTCTTTGATAGATTCACCCGACGTCATCATGAACGGGACCATTCATAAGGCGAATCGTCGCCCGATACGTCGGAATTACCTTCGCTCCACGCGAACAGATTTTCATCATTGTCAGTCCGTTCATCATTGTCAAGTCACTTCGTCATCGTATGAAGTCTATTTATTGAAAATTGTGGGCTTACAATCTTCGGCTACATTATATCGGTGGCGCCAAAGTAACCGAATAGATCGTAGCGCTTGACAGATTCATCGTTAAAGTTAATAAGCGATACGTCAGAATCGTTCTTGGATTTCTTTGATGTTATTTTTCTGTACTCGAGTTTCTTCTGGCAATGAAAATGGAAAATATTTTCCATTTTTAAAACACTTCTAAACATTTTTTCGTGGGGATGCGTTTCTGGTTTCTCTTCACGCAATTCTGTAATAGCTTTAAAGGTACGCGCTAACGATAGAAAAATGTATATTATGATCGAACGTGTAGACTCTATTATGATTTTCTGTAGTAGTGACTTCGCACTTTTGGTATACCATTGAGCCGCTCTTTTATTTCATTTTTAGGTAAACTATTTTTATTGTTTGTCTGTTAGGATTATTAGTCGGCACATTTTCTTTATCATCATAGGCTTTATTTTTTTCACTTTTTATATCTTAAGATATCTTTACCTTTCTCCTCCCATATCTAATGTATCGAGGAGAAATTTTTGAGAAACCCTCACTTCTTCGTTTTACTTTTATCCGGAAAAGTTTCGCGGTCTTCCTTTGTTACAGATCGTTGTTTATTCCTCCGGCTTGTTCATCTTCATCGTTATCACTATTTTCACGTTTTATTTACCTCCTAATTGTACAACTGGCCGGTCACAACAATTTTTTATCCCCGACGGGGAGTCTTATTCTTTAAAACTTCGGGGAGATTTTTTATAATTAACATCCTGTCGGTCAATCTTCAGCGACTAATACGGCTGTTTTTCACGTTGGACGTCGTTTGTAAGATACGGTTGATAATTGAACTTTATTTCAACTACGTCAGAATATCGTCGTTCTCTCTGATTTGAAAATATATAAACAAGTAATATTAAATCTTACTCTTCAAAGGTTTCTAATCGCGTCACGAATAGGTCGATGTGCTTCACCGCGGGTAAAAGAAGAAACAACTGTAAGGATGAAATATGTAATAACCTTTAAATTTTTAAAAATCGTTTGTTTTTTTTTTTAAATTTCAATCGTAACATTAAACGGTTATCGCCCTTAAAATTTGTTCGCGGGAGGGGTATATCTCTTCGATCTGTTAATATTCATGCTATTTTTATCTCTGTTTTAGGCAAATGTTTATATTACCCGACCTAAACGTGATGTGTAAATTAAGTCAACGGTTTGGATGTTTTTTAAGCTTTCTATTGGAATCGCCTAAAACAACATCGGTTACTTGTACTGTTACCGCTCATTATGAAACGTTGTTAAAAATACATGTTTCGTAGCGATTATGCTGTTCATCGGTCGATTAGATGCATTATTTACTGTTTTCGTTTACCTATTTTTATTTATATTTTTTTATACGTATTTTTCCCTTAGTGTTACGATGATGAAACGATCACTTAACGATAGAAGTTCTCTTTATTTTTTATAAATTTGTTTACACCGTATCACGTTTTTCAGTTTACGTTATTAACTGTTTACATTAGCTTATTCATTTTTTACAAATTATTTCATTTTATTAATTTCTTTTAGGATTACTGTTAGAAGGATACTCGATAATACTGTGCTGTTCAACCGATAGGCGCAAAAGTCGATTTCAAAAAAAAATTGTATGAAAAGAAAGAATTGCAAAAGGAGAAATTTACAAAAAAGAATTTGAAAAAAGAGAATCTTTATTAGCAAAAAAATACTAATGAAGGGTAATTAAAATTCAAGACAAAACGGAATTATAAATTTAAGAAATCGAGAAAGAAAATATCGTATAAAATAATAATATATTTATTTAAAAATTTGTTTAATTTCAAAAGAAAAAGAATAATAAACACGGTAAACCGTAACGATAATTGCGAGGTGGGAATAGTAAGGTGAGGGTTGGACTTCCGAGCTCGATGATTTTTGCTTCCTTGTAGAAAGTAAAGGAAGTATTGTAATCGCGAAAAAATTTCGGTTTTCATATTTCAACGGAAATATCCATTTTGACTAGTTTCGGCGTGACCTCTGTACGTACGTATGTGCGTATGTATCTAACTAAAAAACGATTAGCAGTAGGATGTTGGAATTTTGGATTTAGGACTGTTGTAACATCCAGTTGTGCAGCTCCCTTTTTGATTGCAATCGATTGGACCAAAAGTATCCAAATAAGCCCAAAATCCAACAAAATTTGTATTTTGGACTTTTTCTTAACTACAGTAATAAGTCCTCATCGAGAGCTTTTCAACTATATATCGTAAGCGGTACTTATTTTCATCGGTTCCAGCATTATACCCAAATAAAAGTCTAATTAATTAAATATTTGGATCGTACAAGCGGAAGGCACATCGGTTCGAATCGTACTTCATATTTTTTTTTTTAACTTTTTATTTTATTTAAATATATAGATTTATTATAATTATTAACCTTTGACTGTAAAAGAATTATTACGATAATAATTCAATAATAACAATAAAAAAACATATGAAAAATATCAGAAGTTATTAATGAAATAGAATTTTATGTACTTTCCATTTTTTTAAATGTGTACATGTAATTTAATAGCCGTACAAGGAAGTCATGTGGTGTCCACATCAGATATTTTTCTTCTAGCTATAAAAAAAAATGTTATAATAATTATCATTAAAACGTGTAAGACCGATTTGTTTATTGCACGTTATGGTAAATTATATAATACAAAATTCTCCTTGAAAGAAATGCTGAGGTCTTGTTACTTTTACAAATTATGAGAGCGTAAAATCTGCCTACTACTCCTACTGCTTCTTTTATTACTACACCTGGATAAAATGCGTAATCTAATGATTTATCTTACGAAGAAAATATTCCCTGGAATATCGCTGTTAACTGACACTTAATTTTAGTAAATCCTTTTTTAAAGTGGAAAAAATTCTTATCAAATGTGAAAAACGTTTGCTGTAGATCATAAGGAATGATAAAATTATTGTGTCAAGTATTTGAATATTAATTTCCCGTCTAGATAGCGCTACAGCTCTAGAAGGGTAAGTATTGTAATCGGTCTGATTTGGGCATATGCGGTTTTCACCGGATCTTGACGTTTTCACATCTAAGGTACCCTAAAAACCAGATGGAAATTTTCCGGATGTTAATGTTCATATGAACGTGTGTTCGGTGTCAGCCTCTAAATCACGTTTTATTTCTGGAATTACTGGACCGATTTTGGCCAAACTTGGTCAGATTACTTATATTTATGGGCCATTGTTGTCATTAAATTTTCAACTTAAGGTCAAAGGAGTGAGGCTGTAGAGTAAGGTCACCCTCAGTATCTCGAGATTTCGCCTAATTAAGGTCTTATTTTTTAAGCACATTTTTTAACAATTAAAAAATAATATTTGCAAAATCGCACCTCACCCCAAAAATGCTGTAAAAAAGTATTTAAAGTGGCCGCTAGTATTGCCACACCCGCCCGAATTAAATACGGTATGCGCGCGCGATTTAGTTAGAATTTTTGAATTAAAAGAACGAAAAAATATTAAATTTAAATAAAATGATAAGCATTTTAAATTAGGTTGTGTGTATAAGCCGTGCATCAGAAACAACCTACAATTGCGGTGTCAGCTATTTTTATTGACTTATATTTGTTTGTTATGATAGATTAATATTTACGTAGTAACTTGTGTAATTGGTGGTACGATATCGTGTTAAAATTATAATGTTTATTTTCAAATCGACTTGTACAAATTTCAAAGCTAAGAATAAAATTTTAACATATTTATTCATTATTTTAAAAAAAATGAACTTTGAACGTTCATTAAAAAAACACTAGCACCAGATTAAATTTTTAAAAAAGGCGCAAAAACTAAATTAATTAAAATAAGTCTTTGGTAAATAGATATTGCTACTTCATGGATCAAAAATCTGATGTGTACATCACATGATTTCCTTGTACGTCTATAAAATTACATATACACATTTTTAAAAGTACATAAAATTTTATTTCATTAATAACTTTTGATATTTTTCATATTTTTTTTTTATTATTTTATTATCGTAAATAAATGTAGAATTAGAGTTTAATAATTATTAATAAATCGATTTATTTAAATTAAAAAAAAACTTAAAAAAAAGGAGATGAACTCTGATTCGAACCGATGTGCCCCTTGTAAGTTCCAAATATTTCATTAATTAAAATTTTATTTGGCTATAACTCTGGAACCGATGAAAATAAGTATCGCTTATGATATAGGTTGAAAAGAGTGTTATGAGAGTTGAAAAGCTCTCGATGAGGGCTTATTATTACTGTAGTTAAGAAAAAGTCCAAAATACAAATTTTGTTGGATTTTGGGCTTTTTTGGACACTTTTGGTTCAGTCGATTGCAGTGAAAAGGAGAGCTGCACAATTTGACATTACAACAGTCATAAATCCAATATTTCGACATATTCGTTTTAAAATGAATATTTCCGTTGAAATCTGAAAACCGAAATTTTTTGTGATTACAATACTTCTTTTACTTCATACAAGGAAGTAAAAAATTTATTTTTTTTCTGAAACTTTTTTAAAGAAACCAGGCAGAGGGAATGGATCTTCTTTGCTAGGAAGTGATTTTGAGGTTTCCTCTTGATGAATTGATCGCCTCCTCTTGAATTTTGTTAAAAGCGATTCTCACTCATCATCAGCCCTTTTTCTTACTTTTAATCCCTTCTGCGAGTAGAGATTTGACGCTGCTACGTTCTTGAAGCTAATTAAATATGCTGAGTCCTGTAAGTCAGTACATTCTTTCCCGACAGAAAATATCAAGATTCAGAAAATATCATTATTTAACTGGGCATTCATTATTATTATTATTATTATACATAATCTGACTGTGTATTCATTATTTAACAGACGTCAGCTGATACCAAGCCTTACGGCTGGAACGCTGTAAAATATAATTTCTTAAAATACATGTAGTTAACATCGACGGTTAGATCCTTGACGTTGTGAATACGGTACATTTAAAAAAAGATTAAATCGGCGAAACGCAATCGAAAAGATTATCAGGTAACAGGTAGCGGCTGTGAATACGGTACATTTAAAAAAAGATTAAATCGGCGAAACGCAATCGAAAAGATTATCAGGTAACAGGTAGCGGCTCTAACCCGCATGTTCATTTTACCTTCCTAGTTAAAATAATGTCGGTCGGAGAGTAATAAAGGTAATGAATATGTATACATAAGACGATAGAATACGAGTAGAATAGAAAAATATTGCTTTTTTAATGTTAATTAAAAAGTTGCATCGACGTAAAAAATTACATAAGTTGGAATATTTCATTTAATTAGCAGATACACTGTTACACGTATTTGCATTTTCGTTTGCACTAATGGAAATTTATATATTCCTCGTGTACGATACGTAACGTAAGAAATTAATGAAATTACTAAGTACTTGTTTTTAGAAGACAGCGCTATTAATTAAATGAAGTTTACATTTAATATCGTTTTAAAATAAACACCTTTCTTAGTTACCTTCACTTTAATAAATTGCATTTCTTATGTATGTTAAATAGTTGTGTACTTATGTCGTAAGAGGTACCTAATTTATTTGTTTGGGAATTGATATTCACCTATAATACAGGAAATTATTTTTTATATATATATATATATACATACATACATACATACAAGATGTTTCTAAAATGGTGGGCTGGCTATACTTTTTCTGATTCTGCTTGTAAAACTAAACAAAAAATATATCCTTACGAAAAATGACAATTTCTCCTTCGTTCACACTCGGTCCGTCATTTTGTTACCTTAGTATAAAAATTTGTATCTCAAGTTCGGATAGAGGAGTCACATTAATATTTGGTAAGCGTCTTGCCGATAAAGTTTTTTAGAAGTAGCAAAAAACCAGGACTTTAGATTTTTTTTTCGCAAATTACAAAATGGCCGCCATGTTTATCTTTCAATCCCTTATTTCTCCATAAATATTAGTTTTCTCGAAATGTATGTTATTGCTAATACGTATATTAAACCTTTTGTTTTGAATAAAATGACACTTTATTTTTTTTAAATCGGCTAACAAGTAGCCGAGTTACGGTAAAAAATTGGTGTAATTTTGTGTCTGTTTTCATTTCCTCTCGCTTTACGTTTAATTCGATTAAATATTTATTTTCTATAAAGAAGAAAGGTTTTGCTGTGTGACGATGCTCATGAAGGAAGAAACCAATAATGATATATATTTGTCGCTTAAAATCTGAAACGATGTAAGATTAGTTAACCTCTAAGAAAGGTTATTAGGAATAAGAAAGTTAGCGGTGCGTAGAATATTCTGTCGAACGGCATAAGCGGTGAATAGAGGATCGATGCTTGGAACTAGGTATTCGTATAAGTCCCCCTTTCATCGTACACAACCAACATTCATTACGAAATTGCACTGTATATATTGGGCGAACCTATCCGTCGAAGTAGTATATTACAGATTGTGCGTAGAGCGCAGGCTACTCTGATGTTCGGTACGTGCACTAATTTGGGTTCGGTGAACGGAAGGTCTAAACCCTTCTTATCGTCTTCCGTTAATAACTTCCTAACTATTAGTCTCAGAGACGTAAATGCGGTGTCGTTTTATAACTAAACTTACACGGTCAGCTCGCCGATGCGATTTTGAGTTTGCGTCACTGGCGAGCGGGTCGGCGGGGAGGAGGCACAGCGCAGATCGGCCAAAACTGGTGCTCTCGCTCATTTCCATTCGGTGTAGCTCATGACTCAGACGTGATAGCGCGAAGTGATTCATATGTTTGTGTTTAGAATTTGTCGAGATAAATCGATTTAAGTAATAATAAGTGTATTTTGGACAATATTTTTGTGTTAAAAAAGTATAAAAACTCAATATGTCAGCCTTAGCCCGCGCAAAAGCCGGCCGGAAATATAAATTACGCATATCTTTGAAAAATTGAAGTTATGGACCACGCACAGGTACCCCGATGTCCGGTGCCGAGCGAGCAAGACTGTTTCCGGAGCGTCGCAAAGCCGGCACGGCGCGAGCACTTTTACCGCTGGTTATTATGCTTTATATCTCTTACTTCTCGTATCGTAGACCGATGTTGAACAAAATTGCAGTCGAATATCAGTCGAAATAAATATCATGTACCATTTAGTGTCTGTTTTATATTAAAATTAAACTTATTACGCAGTCAACGCCTCGTTTTTGTTTCAATCCGATTCACTAAAAGCGACTCGACTTACAGAACGACCAATTTCTCTGTAGAGTTGGTCAAATGAAGGAACTAAAATTTTCCGTCGGAGACTTTCAGTTTTGTTAAATACGATGGTGGTTGTTCCGTTTAACTGTACATATAAGTTTGTCAGTCTGTGGCTCGGAGGAACTTCATCCAACGTCTGCAACGTTTCTGGTTAAATTAACGGCCGTGCGACCCGACATTGCCCCACCCAATTTTTAAAGATTTCTTACTAACAGAAAACAAAAACGGTCATATTTAAAATTGCAGTAATAAATAAAATCACTATTATTTAAATAAAATATGTTAGTTAACGGTATATTATTATTATTATTTTTTTTTCATTTATCAGGCGGTTAATTTGACGTTGCTTGTGTAACAACCAGCTAGATTTCTACACAATACTTGAATACATATTTTATTACAGATGTTGCCATGTGTTATGTTAGATTATTTGACAGCTCGTAGAATATTGGCGTAATGTCATGAGAATCTTAATCTCTTCACATTTTCATATCTTTATAAAATGAACTTAAAATTAGCTCTGTTGTAATTTATTACTGCATTTTTTTTTTATAATTCTAACTCATTAATTTATTTAATACTGAAAAGCCGGATAATGTATTTCTTTCGACTAATTTTGTTGCGCGTTTTTAATAAGTCTGAATTATTAAAAATTACGACTTTGTTAATAATATAAATTGCATTACGTCAAGTGTGTAATGTTTAAGTCTCCCGTTTTTTATTTGATGCTAACGATCGAGGTATAGAGTTTACTTGAAAATCTCATTTTTAATATCTGTTGCCGTTATTTGTGAAGATTCGTTGTATAATATTAATGTATTCTTGCGATTCGTATTTTATTTTTTGTTTTGTTCGTTTGAAGTTCATGAACCTCAAGTGAAAATTTATTATAAAAAAAAATATCCTACTCCTTTCCTCTAATACTACTTAATAAAACGCTATGCAAGATTGTTTTGTATTTTTATATTTTTAATTTTGTTTATCTGTTTTTCTCTATTTATTTACTAAATATTATGGATTTGAGCGGCCAGTTATTTCATTAGGCGATGGGTTACACGTTGTATTATCTGATTCATTGATTAGGCGATGTCATAAATTGTTGAACATTCTGCGCACTTGTTAACCGTGATAATTAACTACTAGCTTTTACTATTACAAAATTTTCATTACTAATATTGAACTTCAACTTCCTTTTCCGGTTTATTTCTGTTATCCGAACTTCAAAAAGTTTTTCTTGTAAGAATCTTTACTAAAGTAAAACTGCATTTAAATAATTTTGATTGAGCTCCCGCTCCTCTTACACCATACTTTATGTGTTTATTTATCTGATCAAAAATTTCTTTATAAACGCACGGTTTTATACGAGTATATACCATTAATAATCGTTTTAAACTTAGGTACCTGTGGGCCGATGTGAGTTATTCTTTTAACATCGGCTTTTTTTAAAAGCTTTTATTTAACTCTCATTATGAATAATCAAATCTTGCAACTGCTATATATTTTGATCTTTTAAATTTAAAAGTTTTAATTCTTTGACGGTTCAAATTTTCACCGAGATGACCTTTAAGGGTTAATAAGATTAAAAATAAAAATTAAATTTAGAAATCTTGCACAAAGTTATTACATTTTGACGGTAATCTGAAAAATTATTAATTATTATCATTATTATAATTGTAATCGTAATTATGAATTCTTTAATAAAAACTTCATAATTAAAATGAAACTTTTAGCGGAAATTAGGCTTAGATTACAAGCAGAATTCGAAGATGAAGTTCAACTATGTGAGAACACGTACAAAGAAAGCGAGTGGGTGCATTTTCCCAGATTGTTACTTGTGGCCAGTCAGTCTCAACTGGAGAGGTTTTTAGTTTTAATTCTATTTAAACTAATATTTATGAAATCTTTTTTACGTTAAATTTTGTTTTGTTTATTAATCGACGAGGAATTAGTTTTGATAATATTGCTTTATTTTAATTAAATTTTTATTAACATTTTATGGTATATGACGAAGTGGTGTTGTATGTAAACGCGGTTAATTTAAGTCGTTTCCGTTATATGACTGGAACATTATGGATTGTAACGTACAGTACAGTGGTTACATACGGTCTTACTAGTTTTGATTTCATGTTATACTGTACGAGAACAAATTAGCGATAGAATATTGTATCTACTTAAATTAATTTACCGAGTATAATTTCATGCTAATTTTTCACTCTTTTATTTGCTTTTTTCCTTTTTCTGTATCGCATTCTATTATAGTAATAATATTGTCAATAATATCTATTCACTTTGCATCTCCTCTTTATGCTGCGTATATTTATCTCTTTCTTTTGTCTATTTAATTTTTAACGTTTATGTTATCTTTACTGTTGCATTATTTTACACCGATACACCATCCGTCTCTACAATTTACATAACTATTATGTTGATTACGGTACAAATTTGAGTGTCATGATTTATTTATAATACATTTTATTGACAATTAACGAGTATCGGTCGTCATTTTATTCTTCGTAATGTATATCGACTAGTAAGTATTCTCTAATAAAAAAATTATCTATCTGTGTTGAAAGATTTTTTTGTAAATTACTTAATAATCGAAGAAAAGTATTGCGATCGTGAAAACCAGTAACTTTTTGAAGCTATCGCAATTTTTGGCGTTTCATTCTTTATCTTTCTTCCTTAAACAACCATTCCTTTTTTTCTTGACTCCTTTCCTCTAAACTCCAGATAAATATTAAACCTACATTTAATATTTATATAAAACGGTGAAAAAGTGTATTATCCCTAATCGCAAAATTATAATATAAATATTTATATTATGCGATAATAAATTCTAATTTTGCAAAAAAAATTCCTTTGTTTGGAATAAAAACACTTTTTTTTAACCGTATACTCGCAAACCTTGTCCAAATGTCTACTCGTTAAAATGAAACCTATAAATAGAAGAGATCGAGTAACCTCATCATTTCTGTCGGAGCTTTCTCATCAAGCGATGTATTTAAGAATTAATACGGGTCCAAATCAGACAAGGCGATGCTCTCTAAAGTTATAACTCTACTAAGAATGATAAATCTGCTCCTTGGCAAAATTTTTCTTACGAGGTCTATCACTGCCCTGTCATGAGTTGTACCTTGCGGTTTGTGAACGGTTACTGCCCGGCTTAATATTAGAGTTAGCATTCTGCGCTCGACATCTCCGTACCCCATTGTCGCCTGAAATGTTGAACGAGCTGGTGAAATGGCTACGCAACCGTCAACATCTTTCATTTTAGGACCGATAGTCTCGTCGATAAATTTTATGGGTACAGCTTCCAGTAAATATCCTTCCTCGTATATCAAACCGAAGCGGTGAGAAAGTTGCTCTTGCATTTCGTTTGACAAACGTGTTTGTGTAGTAAATATCACTTTCAAACATTTTAAAATGGCGACCATCTTATATTTATTATTATTAATCTACTATTATTATTTATTTTTAGTAATTTTTATTATATTTAGTGGAGGAAAATTATCAGCTTGCATAACGGTGCGCAAGCGTACTGCCGGGTTAATTGTCTGCAATAACTCGATTGTTTGTCAATGGATTTTTACAAATGAAGTGTCATTTTGTTCAAAATAAAACGCTTAATAAATTTTGTAAAAATAAAAATTTAATCGAATAAATAATTACAAAGATAATGAAGATTAAAAAAATTTGAAATTTTTGAAGGTGACGTTTTCAAAATTTTTTTTTTTGTATAATATGACAGTAGTCGTAGATTTGTCAAACTTAATTAAAGTAGGTTGTTTACCCGATCCTGAAAAATAATTTTTTTTTGTTGAAAATCACAAAATGGCCTTCCGAATAAAAACAAAGCAAAATAGGACTTATGTCTCGATATGAACTTTTTTGCTCATTTTGGTATCCAGAATCACTTCCTGAAGTTTGGTTAATGCGTCCCGGAACACCCGTATAATGCAAACCCTACTTCAAACAATGCAAAATCGGCAATAGCCGTTTTAGTACAATAAAATGAGTTCTACAAAAATATAATATAACAATAAAATGCGACGTAAAAAAATATGATATAAGAATACTTTATAGATGCTTAGGTACATATATTATCATCAAGTACATATGCCCTAGCGAACTCAAGATTAGTTATGATGATGAGACGCTCTTGAGATCTCATTTTACTTGTGAGAATCCCGTTTAGTCGCCTAGCGATCGGTTGAGGTACTACTAATTTTACGTAAATTTATGTAGGCTGGCACCGACTTCAAAAATAGCTATTTGTTGTAAATACTTCTACTTTTTTTTTGTCTTCAGTCATTTGATGCAGCTCTCCAAGATTCCCTATCTAGTGCTAGTCGTTTCATTTCAGTATACCCCCTACATCCTACATCCCTAACAATTTGTTTTACATATTCCAAACGTGGTCTGCCTACACAATTTTTTCCTTCTACCTGTCCTTCCAATATTAAAGCGACTATTCCAGGATGCCTTAGTATGTGGCCTATAAGTCTGTCTCTTCTTTTAACTATATTTTTCCAAATGCTTCTTTCTTCATCTATTTACCGCAATACCTCTTCATTTGTCACTTTAATCCACCCGTCTGATTTTTAACATTCTCCTATAGCACCGCATTTCAGAAGCTTCTAATCTTTTCTTCTCAGATAATCCGATCGTCAAAGTTTCACTTCCATTTAAAGCGACGCTCCAAACATATACTTTCAAAAATCTTTTCCTGACATTTAAATTAATTTTTGATGTAAACAAATTATATTTCTTACTGAAGGCTCGTTTAGCTTCTGCTATGCGGCATTTTATATCGCTCCTGCTTCGTCCATCTTTAGTAATTCTACTTCCCAAATAACAAAATTCTTCTACCTCCATAATCTTTTCTCCTCCTATTTTCACATTCAGTGGTCCATCTTTGTTATTTCTACTACATTTCATTACTTTTGATTTGTTCTTGTTTATTTTCATGCGATAGTTCTTGCGTAGGACTTCATCTATGCCGTTCATTTTTTCTTCTAAATCCTTTTTACTCTCGGCTAGAATTACTATATCATCAGCAAATCGTAGCATCTACGATTTAATTAATAAATAAAAATATTATTTGTAACTTTTTAATACTATTATTTTTTGATATCGGTTTTTATTTTTAAAATTATTTTATAATCTAAATGTATTTACATTAAATGGCTATTATAGTAATCGCTAGGCTCTGTGTTTTGAAAGCGCTTCTCGATTAAAACTTTGTTTTTTATATTTGTATATTTATAAAATTATACGAAATGAACTATCGGTCACTAATGATCATTGTAAATAAACTTTATTTTTGATATTTTATTGAAAGTAAAACGCATTATTTTATTCAGTGCGTGTTTTTTTTAAGCATATCACTTTGATCTTGCAAAATTTTATAAACTAAATAAATGTCCAACTGTATTAACTATATCTTTATTAGAGTGTTTGTATTTACTTTAACATTTTCTATTTTACTCATTTTTCCATCTCTTCATGTAATATGACTTCCTGGTTTCTAGATCGTATGATCTCAGGTTCGATTTCTAGCAAAGGTCTGCTGTTTATTCACGTATCTTTTCATACTATTTTCACCATTACATTTTACGTTTCATTTTCATCATTGAAATACTAGTATTTGCAAACGCTTGTTCCAGGTTGTAGCGATTCATTCTATTTACTGAAGATTCGGTTAGATCTATCTGCTAAGATAAATTGATAGAACATTTTGCGTTGTAATCTTACTTGTATTTTACATAATTCTTACTTAATGACACGCATGAAGTATCATTCTGTGAACGTCTGAGAAGCTGTTTGAATTTATTGCAGAAAATAAGTTAATTATTTTAATAATTACTGGATTTGAAATAAATTTAACCGATAATTTATGAAGACCGTGTTTCTGAAGACACGATTGTTTCTTTAATTTTGAATTTATGTTTCACAGGTATAATTTATATTTTAATTTTTTTCTAGGAGCAAGCGCATGATGCAAAACAACAAGCTCAATCTCCTGAAGATACAGAAGATCTTTCTCCCCTACCGTCTCAGGCCCAAAGACCAGCTCAGCGGCGAGGTGGCATCTCAGCTGAACCTGTGACGGAGGAGGATGCCACCAGCTATGTTAAGAAGGTATACAAAAGTAAAAAATTAGCTATAAATATTATAAGGGAACGGTGTAAAAATAATTACTATTTATTATTTTAAACCCTTTAAAATGATGATTCATTTATAAAGATATGTCGAGTAGAAATATCTTATTAATTTTCCACTCTTTCTGATTTCTTGAAATTCACAAACATCACCGTGCAAGAATGTAAAATCCATATCAAACAACAACACTGATTTTTACTTACCTGCTGAAATTATGGTTTTCATAAAGCCTTTATTTCGAGAACTTTGTAGTATGCAACTTATAGAAAGTTTTTCACAGGTGAAACACAGAATCGTAACGAATCGTTCAATAATATGTTGTCACTGTTATCATAGATAAACTTTAGTTGGATTAAATACCCTAGCGGTTACAATTTTTAATGAAGACGGTGCCAGGAAATGTTTACACTTTGAGAATTCAGTTTAGAACCAAAGTTACACGTAAATTGCACTCGACTTCGATTTCATATGGCGATAAACTTAGGCGAGAAAAAGTAGTGAGTAAAAAGAAATTAGAGGTCTTGTATACAAAAGGGGATGCTGATAACCCTTTTAGAGATTTATTGAAAGCGATAACTTTCTAAAAAAATTAACCTCTCTGCAGCCTATTAACAGTCAATACTTGAGACAAATAGGTAACGTTTTATGAACTTTCTTTGGTGGTGTAAATATTATTATATAACAAATCCATCTCTATTAAAACAGAAAAAAGAACCATTTTTTTTTTTTTTTGCCAATCTGTGTAGGAAAGTGTGGCACGTCTGCTTTTCATCTAGAAGGTTTGAGGGTTCAAATTCTGATCAGTCTTGAAATTTTTTTTAACAATACTACAAAATTCATTTGTTATCAAAAAAGAAAGAAGTAGGGTAGCTGTAATTGGTGTAGGCATCTATTTACTAGACAGAGAATAAATAAGTAACAGTCCACCAGAATAGAACTTGTTTTAATGTTTGTAATAAAATACCAACTTTCAAAAAATGTTTCAACCGATTGTTTCAGATTTACAAAATCAATATTACCCTTTCATGAATTAAGTAGTTAATACTAAGCAAAAATTAATGTTTTCAAATAGTATCGATTAACATCTTAGAAATTATTTTGTTTTATTTATGTATTTGCTTTACTATTATGTCAGTTATTTTGTTTGTTTTCACATAGACCTTAATCAATTTTTATGAATGCTGTGATCTGTCTTTTTCTATAGATTCCTTTAATATTTTCCTGTTAATTTTCGGGAAATTTTTGTTTTTATTGATGGAGAGCATTTCTTACTCATTTCTAATGGGTTCTTTAATATTGCATAATTATGTACAGATTTGAAAAATATATTTATTATTGCATATTTTTTTATATCCAATAAAAAAATTTTATTTGTAAATTAGATTGGCTTCTCTTTCTTTTCTGTAACTATAAACTGACTTTCATTTTGTAGACCTTATATCAATCTATTCATTTGTAGACTATATTATTAGAAATTTGAATATCGGTGTGAATTTATGCATAAAAATAGGAATACTACCCATCATTTCTTAAATTCATGGGCCTAAGAAATTTTCTTAAGTATTACTCTCACCAGTGGAATTTTTTTTACTCTATATTGTCATCTTACATTTTATGATGCTGCTATTTAAACACCTGTTTGCATCAACTTTTTCATTTTAATGAAAAAATTAGGTTAGAAGTTAATTACTTTCTCTAAAATTAAATCCATATGTTTGTTTGTTTGTTGATCTATTACTAATGCATTGTATTACTATAATATTACAATCGCTATGAAAAACCATCAATCAATTTTGATATTACTTGAACCGCTAAGGAATTATCTTCAAAGTATTAAACTGTAAACACCTTAATGGTTAATTAACTTGCCGATTAGTACAGTAAATTTTTATTATTAAAATAATAAAGATTTAAAGATTATTATTTAAATTTCTAATATTCTGTTTAAAATGTAATGTATCTATTGTATTATGTTTAGGTACTACTGCCTGCAAGATGGATATGCTGTCTGTAGCATTAATTAAAGTGTATAGATAAAAGTATAATGTAATGTACCTTTTTCAATCTTCTAAACTCCCTTTGTAACTTCTATATTCTTTTTTTGGAGTTATCGATTGTGTTAATTCTATTTTGTGATTTTTTTATCTATCAATGATAAAATTATATTAATTTGCTTGTAATTTGAATTTATTCTAGGTGGTTCCAAAAGACTACAAAACCATGGCTGCATTATCAAAAGCGATTGCCAAAAATGTACTATTTTCTCATTTAGATGAAAATGAGAGGTCTGACATATTTGATGCTATGTTTCCAGTTAATTTTCTTCCAGGGGAAGCTATCATTCAGCAGGGCGATGAAGGAGATAATTTTTATGTCATCGATCAGGGTGAAGTCGAGGTAAGTTTATGTTGTTTAAATGACGATTGTCTGGTTATTAATATGTAGCATTAAGAAGTTCTGATTATGAAACTTTTGCGATTTAAAATTTATAAAACATACTGAATTACACTTCTTTTTGTTGTTTTACTTCTAAACATTTCCCTTTCCTGTATTTTTAGTATTTTTCAGTTTTTTTATATATGAGATATCCTCATAAATTGCTGCCAAAATAATTTTATTTTTTGTATGTGCTACTTTTTCTTTGTTTAGTATTTTATTTATACAGAATTATCATAAAAGAATGGTTCGGTTTTGAACACGGTTTAAATTAAAACAGAATTACTTACAGTTTATATTTTTTATTTTTCAAATTTGTCATCTCAAACATTTTTTTACATAATTAATAAATTTCAATATGTGTGCCCTTAGTCGCTCGACAAATGTCCAAACGATACTCAACTTCTCTCCAAACATTAGTTAACATTTCTTCGTTAACAGTTGTCATTGCTTCATTAATCCTGTTTTTTAAGCGGTTTAGGTCGTGAATTTTTTGTGTATAAACAACGCTTTTGATGTACCCCCACAAGAAAAAATCGCAAGGTGTCAGGTCTGGACTCCTTGGAGGCAAAAGTATGGGTCCTTGCCGGCCTATCCATGGATCTCCAAATTTTTTGTTCAAAGTGTCCGTGACCGATGCACTGAAGTGCGGGGGAGCACCATCTTGTTGGAAATGAAGTTGCTGAGGAAAGCAATAATTGGTTAACATGTCAAGATACACAACTCCATTAATTGTTTTTTCAGCAAATAAGAAACGCCCTGTTACACGATTTTTCATCACGCCACACCAAACATTAACTTTAGGCAAATCGCGTTTTTCTCAATAATTGCGTGTGGGTTTTCAGAGCCCCATATTCGTGAATTGTGTCTGTTAACACATCCATTCACATGGAATGTAGCTTTGTCTGTAAAAATTATATCATCTAAAAATGATTTGTTTTCACTTATTCTGTCCAACAGTTCAACAGCGAAATTGTAACGTTTTACACCATCATCGGGTTTCAATTCCTGCAGTATCTGGATTTTATAAATGTGTAATTTCAGTTTTTTATGTAAAACTTTGTGAACTGTTGATTTTGGAATACCTAATTTGACGATTCAATGACGCTCTGGGATGGACCTCCCAGAACTTCTAATTGCCGATCGTCTAATTAGTTCAACCGTTTCTTCTGGTACACTTGGTCTGCCGGTTGATTTCTGTTTCTTAACTGATCCAGTTTCTTTGAATCGTTTGAACCAAGGTGTTATGTTATTTTTGTGTGTTGGATCTCTTCCGAATTCACGTCGAAATGCACGTTGAACTAAAATTATGGATTTTAATTCAGCCATAAATAAAACACACTCTGCTTTGTCTTTATCCGAGAACATAGTAACTCACTAAACTCACCGCAACAATACAAGAACTGACGTTGTGGTTACAACTGCTGATAAACAAACTTTTGGGTTGGAGGCTTTCAGGGATACCAATATAAGTTCTAGAAATTTCCCTACAATCTTCCTATGAATTACTGAAACGACACCATTCTTTTATGGTAATCTTGTATTTTGTTTTATTGAAACTTAGTTGTTTAAACCCAAATGAAGTACGGTTATTTTATTACAGGTTTATGTGAATTCTGAACTGGTTACAACAATCGGTGAAGGTGGAAGTTTTGGAGAATTGGCTCTTATTTATGGAACACCCAGGGCAGCTACTGTTCGTGCAAAAACAGGTGTTAAATTGTGGGGCATTGATAGAGATTCTTACCGTCGTATCCTTATGGGCTCAACAATACGGAAACGCAAAATGTATGAAGAATTTTTGTCTCGTGTCTCCATACTCGGTTTGTACAAATTCTGTCTTTTTATTTTATTTACTTGTGTTTACCTTGTATTTTAATGTCTGTAGTAATTCATTATTTTAGTAGTTGCTATCTACATATCCAATATTCTAAGATGTGGTGTAGAAAAAGATGATATTTTTGCTTTTTTATAGTAACCTGCATTACATTTTCAAGATTCATAAATTCGTATGATTAAATCATTGCCACCAGTTTGAACTGGATTTTTAAAAGCCAATGAGCGCACACTTTGTGCTCAGTTTTTCCAGTTGGTAATTAAGATAATAGATATACCTAACTCTTCTTTGTTGTAAAATTTTATAGTGTCATACTCAATTCATCAACAGTAAATGAAGCACAAGGTACTTTTTCCAAAGGGATTTCACTTCCTACCAGCCAAATACCATTTCATAGTTTTTCACAGTAGCTTGATCAGTTGCTACACAATATACCCTTTTTATTCCTTAAAGTGAGCACATTTTTGTGTTCATTGTGACACTCATACCATTGGTTCCTTCAAGATATGCTTCCTCAGAAAAAATGCAATTTCTTATTCTTTTTTGCTAACTTCATAAAATACAAATAATGATAAACTCATTTACATGAAGTACAAATTTGCAAACGAACTGGACACATGCTAACCTTGAATTAAGAAATTAATTGAATTAATGTTACATAAATAAGATTTAATGTTTGTATTATTGATATGATGAAGCTGCAGAATATCAATAACGGTAGCCAATTACTAGTAATCTAAATTTTACATAAATCTGTAAACAAATTAAAGCTAAAATATGTTCTAATTTAAAATTATAAATCTATTAATAATAATTTATTTAGAAATAATGTTTTAGATTATTTAAATTATCAAGGTTTGGACTGAGTATTGCAGTTACGTCCAGAATGTTTGTCAAAAATATTCTGTTTCCTACCATGGAACCAGTCTGGTTTAAGGGTAACAGGGTTGTTTCACAACAATGGTTATACATTTGGCCCCTGAATTCTTTAAAATAAAGAAAGAAAATATAAAAACAGTGTGGAAAAAACTTGGGGCAAGGTAAAATAAATTATTGAACTTTTTTAAATTAAATTTACGTGACATATTCTGTTAACGAATTAAGTATAAATAAATAATTATTTTTCATTTTATTTATGAAAGTTTATTTTACTTGTTAAAGATATTTAAAATTATTTAGTATTATTTATAAGAATGAGAAAATAAAAATTTCATCAAAATTGTATAAACCATTGTATCAAAATGGTTCAACTTTGAAATTTCTGAAAACAGTATTGCGACTATTAGTGTTGTGGCTAAAATTATAGTTTTTGATTCCACTTTTTACTGGATTTTTCCTGTTTGTAATTACATAAATTGCAGATTAAATTTTGATGAAAATTTATGTATCATCGATCTGCTTTGAAAATTGTTTACATTGTGTCTTATTTTGGTAAGAATTGTTGTATGCATTTCTGTATTAGTTAAGAATGACAGTATTTTATACTCTTTTTAATATTATTGTTTAAAAAAGGGTTACTCTAACATTTCTTAAATTTCTTTATTTAATTTTTATACTGTTTGCTTTTTCTACTCTTTATCTTTGTTTATTTTTATATTTTTTTGTTTTTTACCAAAGTCATCGCATCACACTTGTGTGATAATTTGTCTAATTTTATTTTTTGATATTAATAGATAGACAGCCTGCTAGTCTGTTTATGCTTTAGAAAAGTAATACAGTAAATTTTATTTTACAGAGAGTTTAGATAAGTGGGAGAGATTAACAGAAGCAGATGCCTTAGAGCCAGTTTCATTTGAAGATCGTGAGACAATAGTACGACAAGGTGAGCCTGGAGATGACTTTTATATCATTGTTGAAGGTACAGCACTCGTCTTACAGTATAGAGCAGAGGGAGAAGAACCAACGGAAGTCGGACGATTAGGACCTTCAGATTATTTTGGTATATCTTTTTTCACATTGTGCTTTATCACTTACACTTCATCATGAAGTTACATATAGTTAACGAGCTGCAACTGTTGTGGCAAAAGGACCTCTCAAATGTGTTAAATTAGATAGAGCAAGGTATGATTCATTTTAAATCAGTTTTATTATATTATTATTTATTATATATTCAAGATATAATCAGGCAAACATTACTTTCTCTTCAACATGTTTTCAGCCATTTAACAATGAAGGTATTGATTTGACAGTGAAATAAATTACGTGGTTTAAGATTCTAGGTTTTGGTCAATCTTTTGAAAGTTTTATTACATTAAGAATTGAATGTCACTAATGTCTTCCATAAATATTTGATATCTCTCCAAATCCCCTAATAACCTATTGCGCAACACATTTGATTAGCCTGTATCTTTCCTTGTTAGCTACATCCCATTTGGACTGCTATCACTGTATCTAGAAGAAAAATCTAAGACGATGCCTTATATCCCCTCCTGGTAACAGTCGTCCCTAAACTTTGGCAGCTACTCGTGATAATGAGCATTGCATCAGAGGAGACAGTTTTATAACTCAAACAGACTCATAGAAACATCCTTTTCTGGATCTGCTTAAGGTCAGTCTGTTATACTGTCACATTTTATTTGTCCTTCTCCTAAGGGAGAGAATCTCGCTCATTTCCAGAGGGAGGTGATATCAGCTCCCTCCCTAACTCAGTGAGTGTGGCTGGCCCTTTGCTCTCTGCTGAATTTACAACTACGTAAGTAGAACAATGATCTAAACTGAGGTCATCATCCATCAGGACCCATTGTTGTTCTTCCTAATGAGGTGTCCCCCTGACTTAACCTTCCCTATTTTGAGGAGCTGGGATATAATTAACCTATTTTGAGGGGTGTCAAGGTATTGGGACTTCTCCTTGACCCTCTTGGCATACCTGGTGTCACTAATTGCTAAATGATGGATCAGAACAATGTTTCCGTCATTGACAGAGAACATAGACGCTTTTAATTTCAGTGGTCATGACAAATAGCTCCAAGGGCCATCTCCTTGACACTAGCTGAGCAACCTCATCATCAGGAACTCCCTTGAGCAGAGTACTAACATCTGAAACATCAACCTTTTTTCATTCTTGTAACGTACATGGACGTGATCTATTCACACGGCCGGTATCTCCCAGATTCCTCTTAAGTGGAGCTAGCTGAGTCATGAGCCTTCCCAGTTCCACATCAGCCTGCTTCAGTTCTCACTTAGCATTCTTACCTATGTGACCATGGATCATTATACTAATGTCCATGATCCTGATGAAAAGCTTGTCAAATAAAAGGGATGCAGTACCCTGTCTCCCAGCCTCTCCTATCCCAGTGACAGTAATACAATGGTCTTGGACGGTGTGGACAAACATAAATTGAAAGGATCATCCTTTTCATATTAAAAAAAAACTGTTCAAAGTCGCCCGCCGTAACTCCAGGGTGTTGGGACTTAGCACCAAGAAAGTCCAAAGTAGCTCTCTCTCGTTCAGTAACGCGAGAGAACTATGGTTGCATAGCAGCTGAAAACAAGTTTGTTGGGAACTTGTTTAATTATATCTGTTTATAATATTTCACTATATCAATCATATATATTGCTGTTTATATTTTGGTACCATTTGAAAGGAAGGATCTATGTCCTCTTTTTTTTTTTACACTAAATTTTTTAAAAATTATGTTTTGTATATATTGTAATTTAATTTTTTTTATTACATTAGAACAATTATTATTTGACATAATGGGATCAAGGAAAAAATAATAGTCCATAGTTCAATCTTTTTCATTACATTTGAAGACTTTTGTATCTAAAGTTTTTTTTGCAATGATATAACTTACCTAATCTAATGATGTGTTTGTGTAATTTGCTTTAGTGCTGATTTAAAAAATAGTAATGTGTATCATGAATGGTATGATGAAGGCAAAAAAATTTATATGTAGATAGGTAACAACAAGCTTCTATCAAGTTGTTCACCATTTATATTTACTTGGTTGTTTATACTGTATATTTTTTTATATGTATTGTTTTTCTGTAGGTAATTGTTAGACAAATTTTACACGAAAGATTATAGCAAATGTTTATGTCTTTTTATTTTTACATTTATTGTTTTCAGTTTTAAGTATTCATATTGGAGCATGTATTATTTATTCAGCTTTCTTGGGTGTATCCAGAGGGGGGTAGCTGCAGCTGGACTCCCTTATAAGATTGAAAAAAAAATTTATAAATAAATTTTTGAAAAATTTATAAATAAATTTTTGAAAAATTTAAAATTAAACTAAGTTGAAAAAACTAATTACACAATAGGGACACTCTCACCACCTATGAGAAGATTTAAGAACTACTGTTACACATCAGCACCATCTAACTTGTGGCAACAAAAGTTTTCTAAAATAGTCTCATCACTCTAGTTTCATTTCACAACACGACAGGAATATTACTGAAGCAATTACCAATTATATAAGAGCTCATGCATTTTTGGTTAGTCGGTGCAGTTGTTACTGCCACACAGGTATATAAGTAGTAAAAAAGCTGCAATTTTTTACGGCTGTAAAGTCTTTTTTATTTGTGTCGGCCTCCTGCCAGCCACTTAATTATAATGAATGAATATTACCATTTTTTAGTAAGTAGCATACTGTGACATCTATTATGTGCTTTTATTTAACTTACAATGTATGTACCATAAATTTACATAAGCGCGACTTGCTTTAAAAGCATATAACTTAGAATCTGTTATTCTTAATTTTTTGATTATCTTTCTATGCTTGCAAGTATTATGCCACTAGGGATTCTTTAGATCTTTCAACATAAAATAAGAGTTTTGTATTTCAGTTTATAATATTTGTCAAGTTCTTCTAAATAATCAATACTATTGATGAACAATTAAAAGTAATTCAAAATGTGGCTTAATTACCAATATTGCTTTTTGGCAATTGCTCGATTATTATATCTGTAAAATCAGCTCGTTTCTAGTTTATCTTGAAGTTGTTAGTAAAGAAAGGAAAATATTTAATTAACTTGTGACAAATTTATAATTATGATATGAGTATATGGAAATATCTGTTTTGGGGTCCCTGAGTCCAAAAAAGTGGTTTTTAAAAAAATGTCTATGTCTGATAAATCTTCTATTGATGATTCTTCCATAAGTTATTAATTTTATAATAAGAGTAATATTTTTGAATTAAGTTCAACTAGTATAGTCATATACCTTATAAATATCAATTTTGACAAAAATGTCAGTTGGAACCTTCCTTGTCAAACCAATGCAGTGAGATGTCACATCTGCATCCTCATCAATATCTGGTCAAAAAATTAAATTAATTTTTTTTGTAGTAAATTTAAAATAAAAAAAAAAAAAGCAGCAGCAGCAATGAGAATGAGGATTAAGGAAGTACCAACCACCTTCTGAGTCAAACACTGCAACTGTGGGGCCTTCTTCTACAGTTCAAACCAATGTGCAACACAGTGAAAGTGAAATTAAAGACAATGGTTGTCACGTAGATGATATTGGAGAATTTGTCGACTGGGTGAGCACTAACCGGTTGATAAGAAAAAACATCTCTTGGAAAATGTTGGGTACCTTTAAAGAACTACATTTTTGTGGCAGATGCCAAACAGAGGAAATAAGTACTATCAAGCATTCATTTAGCACTCTTCGTCAAATTAAAACATGGCTAAGAAGCACCATTGGTGATTACTGGTTAAATGAGTTAGTTATGTTAAGCATTCATCAACAATGGGTTTTTGCTAACAAGGAGCAATTAGTTGAAGCTGTGGTTAGGCAATTTTTATATAATTCTCACAAACTATTGTTATAAAATTAAATTTTTTTAAAATAAATATTTCGTTCTTCTTTTTTGATTGTGTTTTTGTGTAACTCTTCCTCCATAAAAGAAATTAAATTCAGAAAGCTGAATTTTTCTGTTTTGAGAACCCTGTGAGCTTTCATAGGTTCCCTGAGAGGGGTTAAGAGATGGTGTATTCCATTTCGTATACTTTATGTCACAAAAAGATAAAGAGCAGATGGGTCTTTTATATTAATACCTTTCATGGAAGATTATTTACTTTGTTCGCATGAAAATCCTCACATCATTTCTGAAGTTTCACATTAATTACTCATACATTGTAGTGTTTTTCATACTTTTTTAATAAACACAAAGTTATGTACCTTGTTATAGTTAATACATTTTGTGCAATCTAAAATGATTGTGTTTTTTAAAGCAACATATGTTTAATATTTTCATTGTAAAGAATGTAAGTATTAAATTTAACTGTAGTTTATGATTGAATCATTGTTTGTGACCATTATAATTTTTACATATGTTAAATATATCACAAGCTTGTTTTTATGAAAAATCCTTTTCTCTTTACTTGAACCAGAAAAATTAGGTGCCAACTGCTAGCAGGTTATTCTCATTAAGCCTCGAACCAAGCAATTCTGAATTTTCTTTGGTTAGATGTAAGTCTTGAACCAAATCGTTTAGTTCAGACTGTGAATAAAGATCTGATGCACAGATATCTCTGGGTTCATGCTCCTTGATGTTAAATTCATTTAAATCACTTATGGAACTGTCTATTTCAGGTAAATTTTTTGGTGGAATTGGTACTGGTACACGCTTATTCCGTTCATGTTTTTAGGTTAGCTCTAGGAGCTAGTTAGGACACTGGTCGCTAAACTGTTTCGAGGCTCAGTAGCCATTTGTGGCCCAGACATTCATTCGGTCTTATGCTTTAGGGCGACCAAATAGGGTGGTGGCAGGAGAAATGCCAAGCAAACCAATTGCCTTTCCACTATGTTCACCACAAATGTAACAAAAAGAATTTGCAGAATTTTTATAGCCTGTTGAAGCCATTTTGAAAATGGAAAGTTTGCTTTATGGTCTGAAAATATATTCTCCACCAACAAAAATGCATTTGATCACCAGAGGACAGAAAAAAAATTAGTTTACACACACTGATGGTTGAAGCAGCACTGATAGTAGTTGCATGGTGAATGAGCGGTGCGGATGGCTGCCAATAAACATGTTACATCTTGTTAAGTCTTGTCACAACCTGTCGGACAAGCTCTTACACTGTCTAGTCATCTTCAACCCAAACCCTCCCGTCCTCCTCTTCAAACCACTCGGCTGTTTAGCTATAAGAATGTATAGTATAAGCTAAAAAAGTGAAGATATATTAATTTATTACAAAAAAAATAAAAATCTTTATGTCTGTTTTATTGTATCACATTTTCACAATCTTTCAACTTTTTACAAATTTTGATATTTGCAGTTTGTGAAAAGTCTTGACGTGATGGAAAAATGAAGGTTATTTCCAGATTCAGCACTAAAAAATACATAGGAATTAATTATCAGACATTAAAAAACATTCCAGAACCCAAATTTTGATATATATTATTATTGTCATTATTTGATATATATTATTATATTTTATTTGTGATATTGATGTATTGAACTCTTCTATTTCAGATTTGAACGTGTTCTTGGTCCTTGCGCAGATATATTAAAACGCAATATCACTCAATATAACAGTTTTGTTTCACTCTCAGTTTAGTTAACATAACAGTTGGTAAGTTATTATATAATGATATTAAACGAGATAGAATTATAAAAATTTATCTGAAACTAGAATTGAATAATAGCGAGTGAAAGTTAAACAAGAACAAACTAAAGTTAAATAACAAAGTTTACCAAGAGGTGGAAAGATTGAGAAGGATTTTTCCCATCACAAGTACATAGTACGTCCAAAAATTATTATGATATTTAAAAATCTGCACATATGAATTCATTAGAATTCATCTGTGCAGATTACAGATGTTGAAATTTGTTGAAACTCAAAGAAGAGAACTAAATTGTAAAATATTGGTCCACAACATTTTTGTTCATTCTATGTATAAAGTCATTGTTCACCAAATATGATTGTTGATTTCAAATTTTATCGCTTTGGGGTGTTTGCTCTTCTTTCATTCATTCAAATCCATTTCCTAACTGTATTTCACAGTACATTTTCACAAATCTGTCAAATTTTATTACACTGCTTATTCCTAGCGTTTTGAAGAAGGCTTGTTTTTGTTTGCAGGCTTGTTTTCGTAACTGACAGACTGTTTGATTGATACTTGATAACAATTGTATATCTTGTTGCTGAGTGGCTTCTATGGCACATGGCACTTTAAAACCCAGCCCTGAAAAGGGTTGTTGTCACTGAATGGCTTCGACGGCTCATGGCAATTTAAAACCTTATGGCTGTTCTGAGAAGTGCATCGTTGTCGCCAAATGGCTTCGAAGGCATGTTGTAATATAAAACCTAGTGGTAGCCCTGAAAAGGGCTGTTTGAAATTTATGGAGTGGTGGCCCTGAAAAGGGGTGTTTTTGCATTAGCTCTGAGAAGACCTGTTGGATCTGGAAGCTGGTCTCCAGTAAAGTTGACTCGGTGTAGTCGGGGATTTGCGGCTTGTCCATTGAAATCAGACTGAGCTTCCCCTCTTTGGTAGTTGGATCCCCCACTACAGCATGGCAGTGGTAGCCGCTAGCAATTTTGGGTCAGCATCTTCTGCCGGCACGGCCAAGGCGGTTGTCCCCAAGCAGTCCCATGCTGGCCTAAATCCTGCTGCTGAGTCCACCAGCCAGGGTGATTGAAGCTCGGCGAGCTGAAGTGGGAAGATAGCGTCTGTGTCCAGCGGCCGACCAGGCCTGCTGCTCTGGTGGGGATGTTGGCATCTGCTGGAAGGTCCCACATTGAGCCGGCCAGGGAACTTTTTCCTTCGTCTTCTTCTTGGACTTCTTCAGGCAGTGGTCGATAAAAAATTGAAAATTCACTCTCGTGTATGCTCTTTTATTGAAGCCTGTGAGTGGTGGGGCTGCAGCACTGCTGTAGTGGGATATCTGCACAGTCAGCTGTATGGTGGGACACTTGTGCAAGTGTATATGTATACTGTGCTCCTGCTGACATCTGAGTTGCTAGTGATGCATCCATCAATATTAAGCTAGCTGTATGTGGTGGTAACAATCTAAACAAATTTCTGTATAATGGCATCTGTGACTCCAATGTACATAGGAACACCTTCCAAATGCTGATTAGCAACGTTTGAAATAAATTAGATGTAAGTTTGACTAGAATTTACTTTTCAAAATAACCCTCCTTTAATATTTTCTGGATAATCCTACATCGCATAAGAAGTACATTGTAGTATTGTTACATTACATGAAATATGATTTCTTCTGTTTCCTGTAATACAACCCACATTATCATAAACAACTCGCAGCACAAAATTAAATTACTAATTTTTTCTTATGTAGTATTTATTTACTTGGAATTCTAACTGTTGTAAGCCACTTTAATTATATTTGGTCATTTTTCTTGCCAAGAAAGCATCATATAAAAAAAAATTAAAAACATTTAGATTTAAATAAAAATATAAACATTTCACTAGGACTTTAATTTTAAACATTTTTTCTGGTTGTACGTATTATTAAAATGGCTGTTTAAAAATTGCATTAGCTTTAATGTTTCTCATTTATTCCTTCTTAATAATATATAACAAGAAGCAAGTAAATGTTAAAAAGCAATTTTTTTCCACTTTGTGAGGACTCGTGTAAATTCCATCTGAGCCATGGACTTGTTTAAATTTTTTTTTTGCAAAAGTTGTAGTAAATTGTATGAGTTGTAATTTTTGCTGTTAAGAAATTTTGATAGAAATAAATAAGCAAGATAATTGTAGGAAAGAGCTTTAACCATTCTAATGGTAAGACTTCCAGTTGAAATTACAAAAAAATGTTCTAGAAAGAAGTTGTTGAAAATTACTTGTGCTTTTATTTTTGTCTACAACATTTTTTTATATTCAAAAAAAATGATAGAAAAACATTTGTTACCAAGAGCCAGAGTCCCTACCCTAGACTCTAAACAAAAGAAGTTACAAATTGTAGACAGTTAAATTTTTATTCCTAAAAGTTTTTTGTATAATATAAATCAATTAAAGCCTTTAATAATTGAGAAGAGATAATGAGCAAGAATGCTAATTACCCTGATCAGAAGGAGTTGCTCAACAGGTTGGTTGATCCTTCTTCTTTCATTTCATTTCCTTATTCTTTGTTCCTTCTTCCTTGATCAAGTGCAATGTGAATCGGGTAAGTTGCTGCCAGTTCCATCTTTAGAATTATCCTGACATTTTTACGTAGCTGGGATTGCAGCTGATTTTTATTGAAGTTCACACTGGTAGGTTATTCTTTGTGTGTCTCAGCATCCTCTGCATCCAAAGACTTTCATAGAAAGTCTTTGCAATGAAAGGGAAGCTAGCAGTTGAGGATCCTACTAAATAAAGCTGAGCCTCTTATTCTTCATAAAATTTACTGTAATGTTTTCATAAATTTTTCTTAAATTGTTAAAAAAAACATGTAACAAAGCTAATTATAAATTAGTAATCTTGTTTATAAATAATTTTTTTTTTACATTCTAGTTCTCACTGAATGAAATACAGATTCTAGAGTGAAAAAAAAAAACTGATGTAGATAAAAATTGGGAGGTTAGTTTTAATAAAAAAAAAAAAATTAAATAAAAAGAAATGGTAACTTTCTTAATTGAAGTTTGATATTTTGGAATGAAATGAAAGACTAGACACTTTATCTATGTCTGAGCTCTGATTCTTGATTTCAGCTGTTTTCTAAAAAAAAAATTTGGACGTACTTTGAACAAATTGAAAATATGCAGAATTAAGAGATATGGAGGATATATAATGTATACTTTGATTATCTTGTATTGGATAATAATAATAATAGTAATAATAAAGCATCAGATTGGCAAAATTATTAATTTTGTTTTTCATTTATTTTTGTAGATGTGCTCTTCAATGAGTTATGTCACTGTGTGAATGGACAGCTAATGTGCAGTGTGCATATAAATGTAATTTACATATTTAAATATGGGTGCAACGTGTATGCAGCTGTGCCAATTGTATAGTATCTTCCATTCGGCACAATCGCAGACCTTAGCACCATCGTTCATTTATCTAATAATAAATAAAAGAAAGAATTAACAGCAGCTTTTTCGACTGATTGTAGTGCTGTTTTGGTAGTGATGCATTATAAACAAATAACATAAATAAAAAGCAAATGTAATTATTTAATTTTTATTATTGCTATTTCTAATTATATATATATATATATATATATATATATATATATATATATATTAATCTTTTTGCTTTAAACAAATTAGAAAGTACTTTATATGAACTGTTATTACATTATTATCTTTAACACAGTAGTAATTTATGTTTAACTTGTAGTAGTGCAACATTTTTTAAAAGTTATTGTTTTGGTTTATGATTGAAACCAGTAAATACTTATCCTTGGTTGTTAATTTTTTTAATGTGTTTTTTTTATATAATATATATATATATATATACACACATAAAATATATGAATTTCTATAAAATATATTTTATATATATAGTATATAAATTGCCATTCTTTATGTATATAAATTATAAAGTAATTAATGGCTTAAGGTCATTAAAATAATAACAGAAATGCTGGTATTGTTACTATAGTAAATGAATGATCTATAAGAAGATTCCTGTAAAATAAAATTTATAACAATAAATGTATTTGGTTTATTATTATTTGTTTTTATTATATTACTGTAAAAAAGCCATTACCTCGTATAAACAATTTATTGATTTTTAACCTCTGAACTACTCTATAAACAGCTTTTGGCAGCTAGGACCCTTATATTATTATATAATATATTAATTCTATATATTAATATATAAGTAATTTATTATATAATATATTAATTATATAATAATATAATTCAAAATGTAAATTCTGTAATCTATTTTTTTAAATATGTCTATTAACACTCATTCTCTGATAATAATCTCTAATAATAATTTTTGATTTCATAAATATAAATTAAAACATTTCTACCATACTTGGTTTTGATATATATATCCTACTACGGAGTTGGATATATTAACTTAAAAAGGGATAGTCAAGAGTTTATTGTACATGTTTGGTAAGAAATGTTTTCTGATTCTATTTGAAACATGTGAAATTATAAAAAAAGTTTGGAATGAATCGCATAATTTTCCCGAATATACGAAATTTTATGTTTTTATAAAATATAATTTTATAAAAACATAATTTTTAGTTTTTGAAATTTTTGAAAAAACTTAATGGCTTCAATCATTTCAAGCTCAATTTGTATTTTTTTGATAAAATAATCCCATTTTATTGAAAAACAATAATATCAAAATTACAGTGTACGAGTGTGTTACAAAATATCAACCAAAATCTTGAATTAGCCAACTTCAGTTATTTTCTCATGGACAGATTAAAAAAATTATGCATCATATAAATTTTGACATTATTGATTAAAAAATTTTGTTTTTTAAAATATAAATTACTTGTTAGATTATATTAAAAATTTTTTTTGAAACCTAGACCCTCAACAAAATAAAGCAGTAAACAAAATTTTTAATATTGTATCAAAAATTCTGAAAAATATATTTTTTACTTTTTGAAAATTTGTCGGCTTGTGCATCAGCGGGCTTTTTTTAATGAAATCAAAATTTTACAAAAAGAATTTCGAATTTTTAAAACATTTGACAGCTTCTCATCAGTGGAGGAGTATTACATTATTTTAATAACCTTGTTATTTATATTTAACAAAATACATTTTGTAAATATAAATTTTGTAATATGTCTATTGAAATATAATCTATTAGATATAATTTACATTGCATCATCAAAATAAAAAAAAATATATATATAGTGATTCAGGATTACAGGAAGATATTTTATGGGAACTGATTGTAGAGCTTGAAATAATGAAATAAAGTATGTACTAACTTATGTCTGAAAATGCTTTGTTATTGACCCAGATTTCATTTTCTTGGTGAAATGAGGTCATACAGAAATTTTTAAGGAGTTGCATAAGAGGATAAAATGTTTATGAGGTTTCTTATGTTTTTTTTTGACCTGAAAAATTGGATAAAATAAGGTCCAGAATTGTATCTCCTGTAGTTTTAGTGATATTCAATGTAAAACAGAAAAATTCAGTGATGAAAAACAATTTTTTTTAGATTTGAAGTACAGTAATTTTGTTAATGATTAATAAATGCATAAATTTTATTGTCAAAATATGTAGAGAATTTAATTATGAGAAAATTGATTTAATAAAGTCTATGGCAAACAAACAAAAAATCACTTTATTTATTAAAAACAGAACTTAACAGAAAAATATTATGAATTTGTAAAAATTAAAAACAACTGATTTTAGTTCAATAAATTTAGACCGTTGAAAAATTAAAATGTTTTTAATTTACTTTTAAAAAAATGTTCCCTCTGGTTTATAATGTATTCATTTACAATAAATTTTCAAAAATTCCACTGTTGATATCGATGATGACTTTTCAACTCATTTCCTTGTTTTTTGTCATCAACCTAATGACATCTTAACGTTGCTTTATAAGGTCAGCAGCATTGTGAAAGCGAGCGATCAGATCATCACATGTGTCTACCTTTTGCTAGTATACCTCACATTTCTTCCAGCATTTCATAAACAGTAATCTAAGGGAGTAAGGTCTGGTGATTTAGGTGGCCAATTTACTGGCCCTGTATGTTCAATCTAAATTTTTCATCTAAGAATTGTATTGCTTTGTTCATGAAATATGTTGGTGCTACATCAAATTGATAGTACATTTCAATTTGTTTTGCTGATGAGACATTTTCAAGCACTGGAGAAATTTATTGTTCAGATAATTTCTTCCTGTGAAATATTGTTCTAATATAAAAGGGACTGTTAATTGGTTATCGATCATGCCACACCAAACATTCATTGAAAATCGTTGCTGGAAATTTGATTTGACTACATCATATGGTTTTCTTCAGACCACTGATGTGAATTCTATGTGTTGTGTATGTCACTATGGGTAAAAGTAGCTTTGTCCAAAAAGTAGCTTTGAAAAAACTGCAATTGTTGGCATAATCACTGAGCTAGAAGTGTTGAACTTTCTGAAAGTGATAATGATGCAATTCATGAGCTTATTATGAATTACCTAAACAATGTGTTTTTGTCATCAAATTTTTTATTCTGTTTTACATTAATTATCATGAAAACTACTTAAGATACTCGTCTGGGACCTGTTTTATTCAATCTTTCCAGTTAAAAGCTTTAGAAACCTCAAGTTTACCCATAATTAACACTAAAAATTTCAGTATGAGCTGATTTGACTGGGAGGGATTGAAAACTAGGCAAAATGTTTTGCTAGCCATACTCTGTAACAAAGCACTTTGTGACATATGTTTGTATAAACTTATATATTAAGGAAATCTAACTTATTTTACAGTAATAACTACTTCTGAAACTCAAACATTTATATTCATGGTAGGACAATTTAGTTTAGTTGATTTACAGAATTATATTTGATCTTATTAAAAGAATAAAATAAAGATGACAGCCAATTTTATTATTACTACTTTAACAAATAATACTAATCAGGTATTAAGAATGCAGCAAATCATACCTAAATAAACAAATAAATTTATTTCCATTATGATAATTTTTTAAAAAAGTATTACGTGGTACTAAAATATCAGTAGGAAAGTTCAGTTACAACACTGTTCTTAAATAGCTAAATTTATTTTCTGGAAGATTTAATGAATTAGCACCCTTAACTACAGATTTATGGAAGAATATAATTATTGACATTAACCTCTATGAATGCAGTGCACGCATTCATAGAGTATGTGGTAGAGTATATGTGACCTGTTAACAGGTCACATATACTCTACCTGTATACTCTACTGGATGTAATAAACACACCACATGTTCTTACACGTGGTGTGTTTATTACATATTCTGTATACTGAAGTTAAAATTTTAACATCATAATTTAATTTAGAAAGGGTACAAAACCTTAGGCTACTACTACAACCAACAACTTAATTTCTACTTATGTGTGTTAACTGCTGTAGGATCCGTACAGAGGTTAGCACAGGCATAACTTAATCTAAATATGCCATGACCCAGGTTAGCTCTCAATATACTGCAGGAACAAAAACTGTTCTTTCAAAAAAAACCTCTGCACTGCTTTGTATTTTAACTGCACCATAAAATTAGCTTTAACTTTTTTCACTAGTTCACTACAAGGTAACCAATGCTGCACAGAGAACTCTCTCTTGAGATGGTCAGTTGCCTTTTGCACTGCACAAATAATCAATAGGCTCCACGGGTGCTTCCCCTGTTGCTGTGTGCAGTTACCAGGAATTTGGCACCTGATGCAAAATGACAATTTCAAAATGCTTACCTCAGTTTCCATCCATTTTCAATCTGCATCACTTTTGCCTTATATTAAAACATTAAATAGAATTATAAATAAATATACTTATTCTCTTAAGAATTAATTTATTTCTTTTTCAATTAATACTATTGTAATTTGAAGGCCTATTGATATAGAAAATGTAGATGCAAAATAATTCCCCATTGACTCGTTTTCTTAAGCAGTATGTAGGTAAAAATAGAAAAAATACATAAAGTCATTTTTTGGGAAGGAGGTGAATATTAAATAAAATTTTTGGCAGTTTGTGATCTTGATAAAAAAGAGTTCTATTTTTTTAAGAAAATATTTCTGCTAAAGTGCCCCAGTAAAGGTTTGAAATTCTATTTTAGGCCAAAAACTCCTATCCCTTTTTCCAACTTTTGAAAAAATTTCATTCATTCTTTCCCCCCCATAGATAGTGAACCAAGTTTGAAGAAAATTGATCAAGGCTCCATACTTATAAGACCAAATACAGAACAATATATATAGGTTCAATACACAAATGTCCATCTGAGAAAAATAAATTTTTTGGACTTTAATGATATATAAATTGAAAGAGAAAGAATATCAATAAATGCTATACATCGTTATTGGGAAGGCACTGAAGTTGTGCTTCACAGAGATTATGTTTCTTGTTGGTTTAGTCTGTGATTCTTTTAGTGTTGTGCATAATCTCTTGGTATGTTGATGATGATGATGATAATATTCTTGATTGTTCAAGTGATATTAGAAAAGATTTAGAAGAATATTTTAGGGACGATAATTATTGTATTCCAGTTCAACATTCCAATTCTGATCGGGAAGAACTGTTTAGTATTAGTTCACGTAGTGAGCCGGATTATATTCCTGATTGCAGTGAAGTAGATACTGGTGAAAATGAAATTACAGAACAGGAAAATAATGATAATTGTGTAGACCCTTTAGAAAACAATAATGTTGATCCTGTAGATCTTGCTTTCCCTGTATTACAGTTACGAGATGTTCCTAGGTGAGTTAGGTTGTATCCTCCTGAGCTAGAAAAAGGCGTAAGTAATGACTAGTATTCAAAATCCAGATGTAAAACACCTACCATCTTTTGACAATAAGCCTATTGCTTACTTCAACCTATTTTTCACTCCTACAATTTGGAATCTGTTAATTATGGAGAAACCAATCTTTATGCAGAAAAAAAATAAAAACAAAGAGATTAAGGCAAGATGTAACATTTTGCATGGCTTCATAAATGGGTAGATATCCCTGCCTAAGATTTTTTAGCATTCTCACTGGATTCTATAAAAAAATTTGGTATGAAATATTTATGAATTTTCTAATGTTTTCATATCATTTTTGTAAGAATGAATTCAATACTGAGCCAGTTCATGACAAGGTATCATGAGTGGTTTTTTGACATTACCAATGTTTACTGTTTTCATAACTTGAAATAGTAAACAGTAAAACTATGCTAAAACATTTATTTATGTAAACTTTTTCAGCATTAAATTATTGACATGGGTATAGTTTATCATTTCAATTGAATGACATTTCGTTATGCCTAATTGTCCAAGAAATTACAAAAAAACCCAAAATATATATCTTTTTGGAATAGTATTTTTTTTTTTGTAAAATGTTGAATATGTTTCTGATATTCCACTAAAAAGTTTAAAGTTTTCTGATTGAAACAGTATACTATATGACGTAATTTAACTCATAATTGTATTTTTTACGTTTTGAAAAAGCAATTATAAACTTTGTAATTATACAGCAGTTCTAGGGTTAATGCCTTCTCAAGGCACAAAATAAAAAAAGATCTATTTTTTTTACTAATTGTGAATACTTTCCTATTATAGCTAAGCTGCTGTAGCAGCATATATCGCTATAGTTGGGAAAGTGAAAGTGTAAAATTAGTTCTAATCATACTTTAGTACAGATAGTTGTGTAAACAAAGTGAGGTTAAGCCATTAATATCTTTTAAATCGGAACCTGAATCACCACACTCTGAATCCATTATTTGTGTAAAAATTACTGAATTATCTTGCCATCAACCACTTCATCAGGATGGGTTTGTATTGAGTAATGTAACGAGTAAGCTGAATAATTTTTCATTTCTTATATCACATAGGGATCATTTTCATTCAGAATTTTTACCAAAATATGGGCTTACTGAGAGTGTTTCTATCTGTCCCTGATGCTTTGTTAACAAATATAAGATAATATTTAAACAGTTCTGAAGTGTTAACAAAACTTTAAAAATTGTAAAACTTTATAATGAATTCTATAAATAAATGTTCTGTTTCAGCCCAAAGGGTAGATTACTTTTTTCTGATAACTAAAAATGTCTCTATGGTGATTTTTAAAATTTAGCCATCAGTAGATACTTTGAACCAATTATTAAAAGATTTTTGTTCATTCTTAAAATAGTTGTGCATTAATGGAAACCATTATCCATCAGATCATATTCTTTCTGGTATAATAAGGATAAAAAAAATATTGATATGATTTGAAACTTTATACACAGATATTGGTTTCACTATCATGTTTCTGTAAATGTTGGGAGACAGAATTTTATCTCTCTTTGCTGTACGCCTATGCAAGAAGTCATTATGCTACCTTTCTTCAATTTGAACATGATGTCTTTTATACTTCAATCAAGCTAACAATTGAACTAAATAAAGAAAAGATTCACCTTACTAGAAAGCTTGAGGAATTTTGAAAACATGTGCATGTGCTGTAGTAAATTTTAATAATTTGAAGTTCATGGTTTGGAGGCAGCATAGTTGTAGTAGTGACAAAATGGAAAGACAAATGAAATGGGATGTCTGTTTCTGATGACACAATACCTTAAAGATCGCATTTGGTGTTACAACGAAATATGGAAAAAAGGATTAAAATCCTTCATTGAGTTCTCTTCTTACTATACTTCATTTCAAAGAAGTCATTTGATCTTATTTTAAATACATTATAAATAAATATAACATATAAACAAGGTACTGAAGAAATAGTTATATACTATTGTACGGAATAATAATAGATACAGCCTTTTCTGCTGAAATAAAATTACTTATATGCTACAAGCCTTCCATGTTTTCTTATAAAACTCAACAGTTTTAAAAAAAAAAAAAACTTGCCATGACAATGCATTATAAATATTAAAAAATGTTACTTTACTTAAAAACCACCTTTAAACCACCTTTACTTAAAACCATCACTAAAACAGATTCCCATAATGCCGATTTACTTCTTTAATCAAGGATCTGATTTTACCTGTCAAAAAAGCGTTTTCTGTGAAGATATATGTTTATCACATGTTCCAAATCAACTTATTTGATTTTGGTGAAGATATATGTTTATCACATGTTCCAAATCAACTTATTTGATTTTGGTGAGTTCGGGCAGAAACATGAAACAAATAAGGGTACACAAACCATTGGTTGGCCACTCTTGGTTTTTCAATCTTGTACTTTAATTTTTGTTAAGTCAGTGATTTCATTTTTGTATCTGTAGTTGGCATAAATAGGGTTAATGTGTTTATTAATGTTATTTTAATATGAATAGCAGTTTTTCTCATGTTTGGTATATTTTTTGGTTTTTATGATATTGTCGCGTGTTCATGACTCAGCCAGGATATTGAGAGACTAATAATTAAAAATGTTTATATAAATATGATTTATTACTCTAAGAACATAGGAGATAAGATAGATTAATGAGAATAATAATATAAACAACAACAATAATAGTAATAAACAATAATAATAATAGTGAATAAACATAAATACAAAATAGTATTTCAAGTAAGTACAGGATTTGTTTAAAGGTAGTAAATCATAAAAAAAAAAAACAGAATACAAATTGACTAAAGACATTTTTATGACCGCTGATATGAATATTGCATTAACATCAAGTTACGGGTAGACCAGTCTAAAGTTCATTCAATTTAATATCTTTGCTTTTTATAATACAACTACCTTACACTATATGAATGAACTTAATACTGTCGCTCTCACTATTGTCTACCAAAAACTCGCCGAATAATTTCCTGCATTCACCTACTGTCCATTCTGGAATGCTTGTGATGTACACTTTGTTCGTTACTGCATGGTGACTACTACATCCTGAGCTGCTAAACTCTTTACACTATATACTTACAATACAACAAGAACACTACAAAATTGCAACATATATACTTTTTTTTTGTTCTCAATGAGGTACGTACCATTTACGTACCTCTGACAAGTGGGGGAGTGGTGGACTTGCACGGGTTCAGCTGGATGTTGTTAAGTGCCTTTGTGTACCCGCAAAACTTCTATCCTGATAAAAAAACTTCTATCTCACTGTTCCTTCCCTTCCAATGTCAGATCTGCACTTAAGTACTACTCAACCCTGGGAGGTGCCTTTGAGCTCAGGAGATCCAGAGTCCCCATGCATCATCACCATTGCCCATCTAGACATGTGCAGACAAATGATGGCCTCACAGAGGGCTGTCTTCACCCCTTTGCTCTCTGGTTTAGCTCTTCACCTGACTCCAGGTCTTTAAGATGGTTCATTCATCTTCACAGCCCCCAATCAGCGATCATGTGATACCACTGTTCATTCTCTAATATCTTGGTAATTAAATTTTCTACCTGCAGAATCCCTACTATTGCTTCACATACCCATCGTTCATTAATCCATCTAATGCATTGGAACATGACATGTTCAAGGGTGCCTTCCTTTCCACAATATGGGCACTCCACATCGTCTGTATGGCGTCTTTTGTACATACAGGTAAGTCTTAAACGCCCCATAGCCGGTCAGAAACTTGGAAAGCCAGTAACGTAGCTCCCCAAATCTCCTCACTGTAAAGACAGCTGTAGAAATATTTAAATCTTCAGAGATTGATATATCGCATTCATCGGTCGATACAGGATCGTTTAAGCGAGTCAGAGTTTTGCTCTGATTCGCTTAAATTATTAGTAACAGTGACATAAGCTAAATAAACAGTAGCAGGGTTAAGATTATCATTCGATTCGGTTAATGTTTCATCTACCGCACTGTTACTTAGATCTGTCATGCTAGCTGAAATATCTAGAAAATTTTCCCTATCCACAACAATTCAAACAGGTGTGTTACTTATATCTAAATGTTCGATGTTTTCTCTTTCTCTTATTTCATATTGAACAGAGTTCTCTTTCGCTGACATTTTTTTTGCTACTTCAACTAGTTTTTTACATCGGTTACTCGTATTTAATGGATGATCCATCCTGTAACGGAAGAACATTATAAACTGAAAATTGCAACCGGCAATTAATCTTTAAAATACAAAAGAAGGAAAGAAAATTTTACAGAATATAATAAATACTGGAAAATAATTTGCTACGACTTGTAAAATAGTAAGCTTTTAAATCGGTGCCTGTAACTACAGATTTAAAATCGACAGTACTTATGAAACCGACCGATGAGGACTTTATTACTTCAGACTATGAAACTGCAGCTACAATATTACTTTATTATATTGTCAGCGACAAAGTAAAAATTCAGGAAAAAAAAACAGTAAAAATTCTTAAGATTTAATTCTAAATAAATCAAAACCCGCTAAGTCTAAAGGATAACCAAGAGAACACTCAAACGCTGCTATATTTAAATGCATTTAGAGTATACTATTTTAATGCAAAATGTAGTTAAACAAAGCAAAATACCTTTTAATAATGTTGTATATTTGTTTGAGATTGTTTAACGATACAAAAATAAACTATAAGAATAATCAAATTTCTTAATTAGGAAAAACATTTATCACCGTGTAAAGAACAGTATACCGTATACCAAACTTAGCAGTACCGTACAATCTTATAAAAGACTGTAGCAAATAGCACTTTTTTACACTTCCCGCAGAACATGCTAAAAATCAGAAAATAAGTTACTATCGTTATAGAAATTAGAAACCAAGAGAGAGGAATCAAAATATGCAAAAATCTAATTTTCATTAAATTCAGACTTAACTGATTTTGACTGCCGACCAACAATACCTAGGTACTATATTAGGTAGGTGACATTTTAATATAAATATGTGCGTGTTTGAAAATGAAATGATGATGGGAATGACCTGTCTGTCTGTCTCTCTCGCTCGCTCTATCTCTGTGCGTGTGTGTATGTGTGCCTGTGTCTCTCTCACTCTCTCGCTCTCTCTCTCTCTCTGTGTGTGTGTGTCTGTCTCTCTCTCTCTCTCTCTGTGTGTGTGTGTCTGCCTGTCTGTCTGTCACTCTCTCTCTATCTATCTATCTCTCTCTGTGTGTGGGTGTGCCCTCTCTCTCTCTCACTCTCTCTCTCTCTCTCTCTCTCTGTGTGTGTGCCTGTGTCTGTCTCTCTCTCTCTGTGTGTCTGCGTGTCTGTCTGTCTCTCTCTCTCTCTCTCTCTCTCTCTCTCTCTCTCTCTCTATGTGTGTGTGTGTCTCTCTCTCACTCTCTATATCTATCTATCTCTCTCTGTGTGTGTGCGTGTGGGTGTGCCCTCTCTCTCTCTCTCGCTGTGTGTGTGTCTGTCTCTCTCTCTCTCTCTCTGTGTGTGTGTGTGCCTGTCGCTCTCTCTCTCTCTCTCTCTGTGTGTGTCTGTCAGTCTCTCTCCCTCTCTCTCACTCCCTCTCTTCCTTCCTGTGCGTGTGTGTGTTTGCGCGCGCGCGCGCG